>NC_134830.1:155473023-155761254 GCF_004210375.1 Tachypleus tridentatus
TGATTTAATACAACGCCTCGTAATTTCTCGAATGTTTCTTGTCTTTATCTGCTCCCATAACTTCTGCTTCCTTCATAGTTAGTTTAGTTTCAGGTTTTGCCAATAACTTAAAATGTAGAATAAATCTTCTATAAAGTCCTATCAATGCACGGATTCCTTACATTTTAATGTCAGGTTTCACAACGTCTAGATATTCCATTTCTTTTATCAAGAACTGACATTTGATTGATTTAACCTTTGAAGTTTCTTCTCGTAACCTATCAAATACACGTTTCAGTCTTTCTAAGTGTTATCTATGGTCGTAACGAACACTATAACGTAATAGAAGTAACATAAACTTTCTCAGTATTGTAAATGTTATAATACGATATTCATTAATCTCTGGAATGTTGAGGGAGTATCACATAAACAAAAGGTCATTCTGTTGAACTGATATTTACTTGAAGGTAAGACAAAAGTAGTTTTAGCTTTATCTTTTGTTATTACCTACCAGTATCCACTTTGAAATCAATAGACGAAAAGTATTTAATATTACCCAACCTTTCTAACGTTTCCTGTAAATCACGTAACAGATAAATATCTTTAACTGTAACAACATTCACCAATTTAAAACCTAAACTTTATGTCCTTCGTAGGAAATACAACCGGGAGGCATGCGGACTGATACTATCATCTGTTATTCCTTCTAAAAGCATATCTTTCACTCACTGTTTTCATTCAAATTGCTGGCACTCTATGAAGTCTCTGTGCTATAGGTTTATTGTCATTTAATCCTGTTATGTGTTTAATCTTCTTCGTAGTATCAGTGTCACTTGTCATACAAATAATCTCTATATAATTTTAGTAATGTTATTACACCTTCTTTATATTTTCTTACATATTTCGTGATAAATAATTCCCTATTTATTTTATTTTGTGGTGTCTGGTGTTTCCTATTCCTCACATTATGCTGTACTACTGCAGCTAATGTTTCTCTGTTAGTGGCCTTGACTACTACTACGTGGTTAGGAAGGATTTCTTTTCTTTCACATTTTAGTTCATGTGAACATTCACTAGTTTATTGCAACAATATTGCTATATTAAATAATACAAATAGTATGAACTGCAGTCTATGAATAATGAGTGGCAGTTGTACATTGATTGTTCTTAAAGAAATCTAAAAGGTGTTATACCCAGTCATAACATATGTATCTGGTACTGTTACTTATTCGGTTCCTACGAAAATCTCGTTAGAGTTGACAGCCAAGTTCTAAAACGTTTTCACGTTTTTCTGTCAACGGACCGATAACGCACGTAATGAACACTGAATAAGTAAACAATGGCTACACAGAGTCAGCAAATATCAAGTTGATAGATAAAAGAGAGACCACAAGACGTAATTTTCAAAATATAAGACGAAGATTTCCAGAAAATTTCTAGATGAATGAAGATATATATTTGATTGTTACAAATGTTTTTCTTTTCTTCAGTTTATCTATATTTTCTTTAGAAACATAATAATAAAAAAATATTCTTTGTGATAAAAGGAAATAATAAATTGATCCAAGTAATAGTTATTTTTTCTCCGATTTGTAAACAATTTCTACGAGATAGAAGAAACTAAATATTAATTTTGTGGTCTGCGTGTCTGAATTATGGAAAATATGTTTCTAATACAAAAATAATTTTTATGTAATTTAAATTATGAGGCCTATTAATATGGCAAAACATGTGACGAACACAAATGAAAACTCCAGTAACAGATCTATTTTAACCTTTAATTAACCAATCCTCTAAGTGAGTTTATGGAATATGAAGTAGGATTGGTGACAAGTGAAGCTTTCTGTGATAATACAGTTTTTTATTAGATATCAAGTGATCTACTCACCTATTTTTATTTTAACAAATGAAAGCAGTGGCAGAAAAGATGGGCCCGGCAAGGCCTAGTGCGTTAAGGCGTGCGCTTCGTAAGCTGCGGGTCGCGGGCTCGCGCCCGAGTCGCGCCAAACATGCTCGCCCTCCCAGCCGTTGGGCCGTTATAATGTGACGGTTAATCCCACTTTTCGTTGGTAAAAGAGTAACCCAAGAGTTGGCTGTGGGTGGTGATGACTAACTGCCTTCCCTCTATTCTTACACTGCTAAATTAGGGACGGTTAGCACAGATAGCCCTCGAGTAGCTTTGTGCGAAATTCCAAAAGAAACAAACAGAAAAGCTAATTAAATTCACTATTGATGTTTTACTGCCATCTACATTCAGAAATCATTATCAGAAGAGATTTTATTACAATCTTCGATTAAAATCTACTTAGTGGACAACCACAAAGACAAAAACAATATTTCTGCTATCCTTTTATACTGTTTGAATCACACTAGATGTCACTATATTCCAGACATTAAAAAGTATAAAACTTAAATTTATAGATTTCACCATATTTGGCAATTTCAGTCCCAATGTAAAATATTTCTATTGACCTATTTTCGTCGTTTCTTTTTTAACAATTAACAAAAACAGAGTAGAAGAAGGAGCACATCGGCTTTAGTTTACGTTAACATTTTCATATTTCCTGCATGGTTACAGTTTTACTGTGATATGGGAATTTGATAAGATTCATCATGACTGTTAAAACTCAAACGGTTTTACTGTATTCACGAAGGGATGATTTAATGAACCAATGATGATCAGAGTATGATAATATATCTAGTGAATAATATTTATATATATTGTCAGCCGTAATATAGAGAATATGTCATAAGATTAAATTTGTAAAATTAAGATGATTCAGTGATGATTATGCTATTTTTACATCGTTTGGGGTCACATACTCTAAGTGGACATTCTACACATTTCAACATATCTTCCTCTGTCATTTCCACAGTTAGAGCTAACGAATTGTTTAAGGTTAAGGGTAAGGACACAATCCTGAATTTTTATTAATGTCAATATTATCTCACATGATATAAGAATGCATAGTGTGGTATTTTAATAACTATCACGTCATATCGTCACTGGTTTGTTATTTTTGGAAGAAGCTGCTGTGTTATCTTTACTTTCTAAAAAAGTTGAATATTTAAAGAATTTGCTGCTTTCTGATGGTTAATTGAATTTCTAAGTAATGTGTAATATCTAAAAGGTAAAATTTATACGCATTAAAAACGTATTGGGATAAAAATGAGAAACATTAGGGCCTTAGGTCGCCTTGTTTATTTAATGGAAAGCAACAGGGCTATCTGAATTTTATTTATTGTAAATAACCTACCCTTGATATTAGCGATTTAAGTCACAAAAGTCATCGATAAGTCGCTAGGAGAATAGAGAGGATAACTGTGTTTGTGCAGTACAAGTAATCTTCAGTTTTATTAAAGGGTAAGAATGGAACATTTTAACTTCTACTTTACAAGTAGTTGTAAGAAGAGGAGATTCATAAGTGTAATAGAGTGTGTGATATATTATTTGTTACATTACATTACAGTGATATATATCACTGTAATATATATGAATATTTAACGAGAATTATATAAATAAACAAATTAAACATATAGATTAATTTGTAGTGCATATTGAAACCAATTACAACAGTAATCAAATAATTAATAGATGTCTTAAAACATAAACGTCCTCAGATTAACAAAGTTTCTAACTCTTTATTCATCTGAAGATGACCTAATAAGGTGGAAACGTTGTTCTCTTCTTTATCTTAATAAAAATTTCAATATCCAAGCCAAACGTCTTTAGATACATTTTCACTTCAATTTTCTCGTCATCACGAATAAACTTCCCCAATCCTTTAAAAGTCATTAACGTTAATTAAATAACTTACTTTTAACAACATAAACAATATGAGGTGTTAACTCAACTTAAATAACACTTTATATATGTTTTTATTTTCACAACGTCTTAGGATCTGAGTTATCGCCGATAGAAATGGTGTTCTGAAATGTGAACTTTATTCAATTAACAAACTTTAGGTTTTTTAGTGAAGGAACAATATATACTTGAAATTACTATAAATTTAATGTTAAATAAAAAACTTTGTTTTGAAATTTAGTTTGATTTTTTCGGTAATAGAAAACAGAGAACAATGAACTGAATAAAGTAGTAAATATCTGTCTGTCTGTTTTTTCTGGTGTTTCATGAACCCGTTTCGATACAGAACTAAATGTTTGTTGAGGTTAGTTTCTATAGAATATATTTCGAATGTTAACAATTCAAAAAAAATATTCTAGAAGAAATATTAATATTCAGCCCTGAGATTTTTCTTGTATCTGTACTCACATTCTTGTTATCGATATTTGATCAATAAGCCAGCTGTTTATATTGTAGGTTGTTTTAAGTTTGTCAGTAATCAATCCTCCGTAACTTTATTCCATACTGTAGCTGTGTCTAGATGTTACAGTTTCTTCCTGGTTCCACTCATTAATACAGTGTCCATAGTTTCCACAATCCCTTTACAAACCTCGATAACGTCAACTAATTACAGACTAAACGCTAAACGAGCAGCGGAAACTTTCTCAACATGTTTTATAGAATTATTGTTGTTCTATAATCATCATTGGTTTAGCTTTCACGTGGTCTACATGTTGTTGAAATTAGTTGAAGCTTTACCCAGCTCTCGAACAGGTCAAGTTTCGGATTTCATCTTATATGTTTGACAGGCCTTTAAGATGTGAATCAATATGTATATTGTGAATTAGCGGTAACTCTTTTATAGTCAATAGTTCTTGCCCGTAGGGAAATTCTTATATTTAACAGATTTCCTGTATATTTAGTTTTACTTGTTAAATTATAGAATAATGTAATTCATTGGAATCTAGTAGAACAAGTTCTAGACAATCTAAGATATCCACTATTCTTTAATTTAATTACGTCAGTTCGATAACCGAAACCGATTTATATTTCATTCAGGACATACTATTGAAAAGGTAAGTTCATCTTTACAGATAAAATAATCAAGTTACTGGTGTCTTAATTTTGCAAATATAAAATTATTCTATTTTTGCATAGTTCAGGATCACATACATTATGGAACCTTGTATATATTTCAGCATAACTTTCTCTGTCATTTCCACAGTTAGAGCTAACGAATGGTTTAAGTATACAATCCTAAATAATTTGAATCTTCTATCTGTTGCTTTCAAAGGTATCTTTATGAACCCTTATTGTGAATCCTTTACTGCGGCTGTCTTTACTTCACTTTATGTACAATAATTTCATCTGACAGTTTATGTAATTCACTTGTACGAATAAACCATGAACTCACCTTTCTGTCTCCAGCTATTTACAATACTTGTACTATCGTAAATAACTCAGTCACACTATTTTCAATTTTAAATGATAATTGTTGATAATTATTCTGAATTCTGGCCCGGCATGGCCGAGCGTGTTAAGACGTGCGACTCGTAATTCGAGGGTCGCGGGTTCGCATCCCAGTTGCGTTAAATATGCTCGCCCTTTCAGCCGTGGGGGCGTTATAATGTGACGGTCAATCCCACTATGCGTTGGTAAAAGAGTAGCCCAAGAGTTAGCGGTGGGTGGTGATGACTAGCTGCCTTCCCTCTAGTCTTACACTGCAAAATTAGGGACGGCTAAAGTTTCTCCTCCTGGTTGGGGGTTGTGCAGTGGGCTAACAATCTACTCACTTAAAAAAACAGCCTGTTAATGAATCCGCAAGCGATTGCGGCCCTATGTTCCTTCACGGAATCGAGAGGCATAATAATAATAATAATAAATAAATTCTGAATTCTAGAATTGAAAACAAACATTTTAGTTTTTGCTTTTTGAGGCTCAGATAGTCTTATTTTGGTAGGTATCAAAGTGGTAGTAATGTTTACTAGGGCTTAATGATACATTTTTAATTTCCTTCTCATGTAATTCAAGTGTCTGGTTTAATTAATTCATTATAATCACATGTTAAATTAAACATTTCTATAGATACTTGTTTTGATGTTCTGTTCTCTTCTTTAATTCACGTAAATTATCTGTGGTTGCAAAATTTCAAAATATTTCCACCAGCGTCTATTAAACCACGTTTTGGAGTTCGATCGGAAATCGGAAAGCTATCTTTAATATTCTCTAAATCTAATAACAAATATTCTATCTTAACAGGATATTGTTTATCTTAGGTATTATAATTTTTAATTAATATTTCCTATAATATCATTACTGAACATAAGATAGCTGTTCCGGAATTTGTCACATGAAATTGACACTGTCATCGAAACTAATATGACCACTCTCGTAAAACGATTTCTCGAACAATATTAGTTCTTCTCGTAATCAAACTACTAATCGAATGTACTGTGGAAACGGTATATTTTCAGCAATTATCCATTTATCTCACGATAATATAAAATTTCCTTCTTCAATAAAAAATCATGACCGTCTTCCTCTAGTGGTACAATACTCACATTCTTTACCGCCATGTTTACACTCATCTATATAATAATTACTGTTGTAAACCTGCAGTTATGTCAACTGCTAAAACATATAAATCTTATAATCACAGACACATATTTATATAACTCATACAGTAATGTCTATATACATCCTGTATTGTCTACGTAATTCTAATTACAGCGATGCATTTAATTTTATATATTGTTAAAAGCTCGTAGTACACCACTAGTTTCGTCACTAAAGCTGACATTAACTCTATTAATGTCGTTTTTATCCTAGGTACAGCTACTTGTCGGTTGAAATTCACTCGTCTTTTTTGTAGGGGTAAGGATCACTTCTGGTTGAGTTGATACATGACCACGTCATGTAATGTTATAGTCATGGGTTACAGTATCAGCTTACGTCGGTGTAGGTGTTCTTCACATGCTATCCTTGGGTACATGGACTTTGACGAAACTAGACAGGCTATACGTGGAGTAATCTATGTCAACAATTTCATCACCTGATATACGGCATTAACGTTCTCTAACTTTTAATTTTCTATCTCGGCTTCACTTATCTCTTCATCGTCATAAGATAAATCTAGTTTATTCGAGGAATCAGATTCAACCTCAATATTTTTTTTGTCAATCATCTAGTTTTCATCACTCATATATTCGTTCTGATAGGGGTCCTTTCCTTCAGTTTCTTTAATCTTTTTAACACGTACCAGTTTGCTTATATCTTTCTTCAGAAACATAATGATAAAAAATGTTCAGCATGGTAAACGAAATAATAAATTGAACTAAGTAAGAGTTTGTTCTCTTCCTGATTTGTAAACAATTTTTATGTGATAGAAAAAAATGAATATTAATTTTGAGCTCTGTTTATCAAATGATGGAAAATCTATTTATAAAACCAAAATAACTTGTATGGAATATAAGTTATTAGGCCTAGATAATATTGCAAAAGATCTTAGGAACAGTATTAAAAACTCCTTATGCAATGATATTATTGGGTCACACTATCACGTGACATTAACAGATCAGTTTTAAAACGGAATTAGCCAATTCTCAAAATTAAGATTATGGGATATGAAGTAAGATTGGCTACAATAAAATCTTTCTTTCATAATATAGCTTATTTATTAGATACCATGACATCTAACGACCTATTTTTATTTTACCAAATCAAAGCAGTAGCTATCAACCTAATAAAGTTCACAATTGATGCTTTACTACATTTACGGTCAGAAACCATTATTAGATTTGATTTTATCATAATTTTAAATTAACATCTCATTATTCGAGTGGCATATACTGTTTGAGTAAAACAAGGTGGCGCTATATTGCAGAAACATTTTGACAGGAAACTTGCATCAATCAAATTCAGTTTTTGTAAATTCCAGTCGCAACTGAAATATTTTTATTGATCTACTTTCGTCGTTTCCATTTTAATAGTTATTTGAAACAGTATGGAGGAACGAACTCACTGGCTTTACTTTACGTTAACATTTCCATATTTCCTGCATTTTTACAGTTTTATTGTGATATAGGAAAACAGTATGACATTTTATTGTCGAGTTTAATAAGATTCATCAAAACTGTTAAAAGTCAAACACTTTATTATATTCAGTAGCTTCTGATCTTAATTAGTCAAGTGATTCATATAGCTAATTGAGAATAAGGTTTTTATTTATTAATATCGATAATATCCCATAAGATCTAAGTTATTTCTAAAGAAGATATCAAGCTGATAATGTAGAATAATTACAATAAAAAAGTGAATAAAACGAAAAACTGATAAACATTATAACATAAATATTTACTTCACATGAAACATTAGTGTCAGTTCTATTAATTTCTTAAACTTTGCATTTTCTGTACAGTTCCTCAGAGATTTTCAACAAGTAGAAGGGTTTATCAAAAGAGTACTACAACCACACTATACGTACATAATATGTATTGCTGAAAACGTGTTTCTTTTCAGACCGGGTTATATACGGCAAATATAGCTCAAGGAATACTATTTAAGTTAGCCTTTTGATACATAATAACTTATGGACATTATACATTTAGTATATTACAGACATTATAATAAAAAAAGTTAGTGAAACTAACCTGAAAAAAGAATGGAACATGCCATACGAAGAACACACCAATGTCTCGGAAACATGATAGTGAAGTATTTCAAACATTTGAATTGATTTCAAATCAGTTTATTCATTTTTTAACAACTGTGAAGTTAAACAATTATGTAGATAAAGGAACTTGTTTAACGAGAACGTGAGATGTTAATCATTTTTGCTATACCAACTGGGAAAAAACTCTTATGATATCAATACCTGTCAATAGAAAATAGTCTTCGAAAAGTTTATTTATATTCATGTGTGTGTATGCTTTTATTATAGCGAAGTCACTTGGGCTATCTGTTGAGTCTTACGTATATTCAGATGTTTCTACTGTGAAACATAGAACATTAAGTAATAAGAAATAACTATTGGACGCACCGTGGAACGTATAATTTAAGTAAAATGAGAACTTTACACATAATGACAGAGTTATTTGTTTCTTTTCATTACAATCTTAATTATTTAATGTGAAAACTTTAATTTATTTTCTATTTTATCAATTTATTATTATTTATTTATCTATCTATCATACGTTCCTTTTATGTTTAGATTAGATACAGTTACGTTATGTTATGTAAAACTTTTCTTCTGAGTTTAGGTTAGGCTGCTTTTCATTGACAGGAACTTATTTTATAACAACTTTTTTCCAGTTGGTATATCATGTGTGATTAACAACTCGAGTTCACATTAAATACGATTTTATGCACGTTATAGTTTCAATTAACAGCTGTTTAAGGTTATGTAAACATAACTGGAATCATTGCAAATGTTTAATATACCTAATTATCTTGTTTCCAAGTCATTCATACGTGCTTCGTAAAGTATGTTATGTTGTTCTTTTAAGGTTAGTTTTACTTACTTTATTGATGATAATGTCTGTAATATATATAATTTATAATATTTATACTGTATGTGGTATCAAATGGCTTCGGTAAATATTATTTCACAAACGATGCTTATCGTGTATAAACCTGTCTCAAAATACGTTTATGAGATATGATGTACGATTCGCGACAGTAGAAGCTTTCATTCATAATACAATTTTTTACTAGATACTATGACATCTAACGAACGACCTATATTTATTTTAACAAATGAAAGCAGTGGCTGTCAGACTAATAAAGTTCACAGTTGATGCTTCACCATCAGACTAATTAAACTTCGCTTTTGATACTACCATCTACAGTCAGAAATCATTATTCGATGTGATTTTACCATAATCTTAAATTAAAATATTTTTGGTCAACAGACACATACGTAAAATAAATCATTTTTATTTCCTTTTATATTGTCTGAGTCACACTAGATAGCACTATATTCCTGAAAAATTTTATTGGAAACTTACATTTATTAACTGAAATCCTAATTTCAAAACATTAAAAAAAATTAAACTTAAATTTATAGATTTCTACATTTTTTTTGCAATTCCATTCCCAACATATAATATTTTATTGACCTATTTTCGTCGTTTTCTTTTGAATAAGTTACTGAAACAGCTTTACTTTACTTTAACACTTCCATATTTCCTGCATGGTTACAGTTTTACTATGATGCAGGAAAACAGTTTCATATTTTATTGTTGTATTTAATAAGATTCTTTAAAACTGTTAAAAGTTGTAGGAGACCCTCGCTGGTACAGCAATACGTCTGCAAATATACAATGTTAAAATCAGGGATTCGATTTCCTTCGGTGGACTCAGCAGATATCCCGATATGGCTTTGCTGTAAGAAAGGACTCGTACCCTCAGATAGAGGGACAAAAGTTTGGTTCTTATACGCTAGTTCAGTTAATTATGAAACAAAACTTAAACAAATACGAATAATTTATGTAAATGAAAGATATTTCTGAAAAAAAAAAAGACCCATTCGAAAAATATCTTTTATTCTGTTTCGTTAAACATCCTGGGACAATATACAAAATTTAATTTGGGACGAGTTGATGGGGTGGATGGTTCCTCCGAGAAACGATTTAGCACCTATGGAGGCCGATGAAGATACGATATGGCTCTTAAATATTTACACAGATTACTAGAACATCATGATCTAATCTCGAGGAACATAGAAATTTAAATTCAAATTCAAAACTTCATATTCATCTTTGTTTTCGTGTTACGCTTTAGCTGCCACTTGGGTAGAGAGCTCGACTCCTAATCTGAGAGTCGCGGGTTCGAATCCCCGTCGCACAAATATGCTCACCCTTTCAGCCGTTAGGGCATTATAATGTGACGGTCAATCTCACTATTCGTTGTTAAAAGAGTAGCCCAAGAGTGGGCGGTGGGTGGTTATGAGTATCAGCCTTCTTACATTGCGAAATTATGGACGTCTAGCGCATGTGTGGTTCCTCTAAGAAAAGTCCTAATATTCTATACTTTGTATGTTCTTCTTTTGATAGGAAGTCGTTTTTCTATCATCATAAGAAGATATCTCTCAAAAATCAAACTCAACTTTTAAAACAAAGTGTATGAATTCTGAGTGTGATTTATGTTTTGACGTCAAGTGTTAAGTATGACAGACTTAATTTTTTCGGATATTGCAATAATTTTATTAGAATATGCAGATACTATTACTAAATCAACAGGCCAGTCTAATAAATTGTGGCATGGATGTTTTGAAATGAACCATATGAGAGTATCGTATAATGAACGATATTACTTTAAAGTAATACCTATAATTTTGAGTGTTAGTCTTAATTAAGCCTGTTAAATAAGACTGAGTCTTCACATTTCACGAAATTAAAAGTAAAGGTTTTACTCAGTGCCAACATGTTATTTTGAACGAACTCAAAATTCAAAACAAGTTGTTTAGTTAGATATCAGTTATCACACTTCTACTCAGAACTTTCTAGTACACTCTTTGCCTTTGACATTCTTCTAAACGTCTAAAAGTATTTGACCCTTAAACGCAAACGAGATGTTGAAAACTTCGTGTCTAAAGTAACACCAATAAAGATTGTTTTTAAATGTTTCCAGCGACACTTAAATATAAGCATCAAGTGAATTGATACATAATAAGAGAAACAACGAAACGAAAAATTACTTAAAATCGTCGTCTGGTAATCGGAATCGTTATAATCATGTTTAACAAACGAACAAACCGAAGAAAATTTGAACTAGTTTATAAATCCATTTGAGTATTTTAATATTTTTATTTCTGGGAAACAAACTGAATGCACTAATAAAAAAGTGAAAAACAAAAATATGCCATAATTTACACATTGTTTTCCATATAACCCTAATGTCCGGTGTGCTCAGATTATATTTTAACATCAAACATTTGTACATAATAATTCGTTAGTTACTTTAAGAAAAATTAATATGAGGTCAAGAGGGATGAAACTTTGAGGTCAAAGGTAAAAAATTCTGGTCACACTGACGCAAAATAATATAATAGTTAAATGTGATATGAAGGTTAAACATAGATTATTTTAAGTGTTTTGATATATATGTCTCTGTTTTATTATTGTTACCCGTTTTAAAGATTATACTGATGGATGTTTTTGTCACTGGGAGATTATTCTGGGGTCAAAAAGATTATTTTAATTACCGTATTTTCCGCCTAATAAGCCGAATTTCTGGCCCTAAATTTTGGACCTGATTTTTGGGGGTCGGCTTATTGGCCGATCACTCCTTTCGGAAATTTCTTATTCTTAGGAAATGTTTTTCTTTTGAAAATTACCATAGGCGGTAATTTTGTCCCATCAGCAAAGCACGTTAAGACTACAGTGAAACGTTGTTTCTGGAATTTCATTGGTTACCTAATTACAGTGAGTGGAGCCAATAACGAATGACATATTGATTCCATCTCTGTCTCAATACGACACGTTCTGCTTTACTACAGAACGCCAATGATCACACACAACATGCATGCTGACGCTGAAACGAGACTAAGAAATCATTTTGAAGAAACTTGTCACTTCTTAAAAATGGCTTCGGCTTATTGGGCGGTAATAAGCAAAAACCCTCATTTTCAGAGCTGAAAATTGGCCTCGGCTTATTCGGCGATTCGGCTTATTAACCGGAAAATACGGTAATTATATTTTTGTAGAAGTTAAATATTGATTTTCTTTTGCTTGTTCAAACAGAAGAGAAGTGAATAAAACTGACAGATAAAATATTAAATTCACATGTCTAAGTAAACACTTTCTGGTTTATTTAGAAGTGTCAATTTATTCTTTATTATCCTTTGTCTAATTCCCACCCCAGTGGCACACCGGTATGTCTGCAGACTCACCTCCCTAAAAACCAGTTTTAAATACCTGTAGTTGGCGGAGCACAGACAGACCATTATGTATCTTCCTGCTTAATTCTAAACAACAAATTATTATCAAGCAATACACTGAAGGATTTATTTTGTTCACGTGACTAACGTTGCTGGTTTAACCTTGAACAGGCACTTGTAGTAATGGATATTAAAATGTATGTGTTGGAAACCTGAGAAGGAAAAAAAGGCGGGTAATGTATACTGCAGTGAAATAACAGCAATGACATGAT
Organism: Tachypleus tridentatus; assembly: GCF_004210375.1. Taxonomy (NCBI): domain Eukaryota; kingdom Metazoa; phylum Arthropoda; class Merostomata; order Xiphosura; family Limulidae; genus Tachypleus; species Tachypleus tridentatus. Next base: position 155,485,997 of record NC_134830.1, read on the forward strand.
TAAATTTTCATTTGTTTATTTTTAGAAACTTACTAAAAAATCATGTTTGTTTTCTTAAATAGATTTGTCAGAGTGAAAAAGTTGCTCAATGAACGAGTTGATTATCTGAAGGCTTGAAAACCTATTTAAAACTATTTGTATCAATTAGTGCCACCCTTGCGCATTGGAGACTTTTTTTCTTTTTTTTTTCCTCTTTGGGATGTCATAGCTACGTCAACGACTACTTGTTCTAACTACACAACTCAAGAAAACAAGTTGAGACGAAACTGAGATAATTAATTACGCAATTGTAGTGCTTATCTAAGTGAATAAACAAATACTGTTAGCAACACTAGAAAAATGGAAATATTTTCTTATTTCTTCTGAACAATAGGCCCAAAGACATACAATTTAGTTTTCCAATTTTTTTAAAGAAATATTATGGAGCAAATTATGTTTATTTCTTCATGAAGATGTGATCAGCTTATGCTACTTTTGTTTGCCGTTATATGTAAAGTTTTTACATAATATCTACCTGTGTTCCACCTACTGTGGGTTTCGAAGTCTGAATTTTAACGTTATAACCTATCAGAATTGAGCATAAAAACGCTGGGGTATTAATAATCATAACATTAATATAAACAATGAATCTAAAAAAGCTTCATTTTACCCCAAGTAAAACGACCCGACGTAAGTTATTACTTTTACGCTTGTTTTGGTCTTTATTATATTTAATTCTTTAAAATTATTATAAACAAACAATATTATAAAAATGTACCAGTTAGAGACAAACAATAAAAAAGAATCCACCAGTCATAAGCAAACAACAGCAAACAAATCTACTTGTTATAAACAAACAACATAATGCAAATTTACTTGTTATAAACAATGTAATACAAGTCTATTTAACACAAACAAACAATGCAACACAAATCATAAACAAACAATATTAAACAAACCAACTTATTGATCTTTATTTGAAAGGTACTAATACAATGTATAGATGACTTTTGAACACAAGCACAAACAATTGGCTGTCTGCGTTCTGAATTTATTTCAGTTTACTGGACACCTAACAACTGATTACTGTCTTTTACTATCTTGGATACGAAGTTACTATCTCTATCCGTCAGTAAGTACTGACCGTGTCTGGCTGTTATGTTATTAACAAATGCTTCAGGAATCGTTCCCGGTTTTTGATCAGGCAAGCAAGTTATTATTAACTCATCATTATTTTGTTCAGTAATCACATTATCTAAATCACAAATTATTTGGCCACACACTCACGTAACATCAATAGATCCATTTTAATATTTAATTAGCCAATCCTCAAAGTGAATTTATGGGATATGAAGTAGGATTGGTGAAAGTCGAAGCTTTCTTTGATAATACATTTTTTCTATAAGATACCATGACATCTGCCCATCTTTGTTTATTTTTAGAAATGAAAGCAGTGGCGGTAAGACTAAATAAATTCACTGTTGGTGCTTCATCATCATATACAGTCAGAAATCATTATTAGATGTGATTTTATCATGATCTTAAATCAAAATCTCATTGGTCTGCAGGCACATACACAAAAAACGTTTTTTTAAACTGTTTGAGTCACACCAGATGGCACTACATTCCTCAATCTTTGATAAGAAATATTCATCAAAAGAAATCATGATTTCAGAATATTTTAAAAAATCAAAACTTAAGTTTATAGATTTCTCACTTTTAGCAATTCCATTCCCAATAGAAATTATAACTATTGATATATTTTCGTCGTTTCCTTTTCAATAATGAACGGAAACAGTATTGTACAACGAGCTCTTTGGCTTAACTTTACATTAACACTTCCATATTTCCTGCATGGCTACAGATTACCTGCAATATAGAAAAACAGTGTGACATGTTATTGTACAATTTAATGAGATTCATCAAAACAGTTAAAAGTCAAACAGTATTATTATATTCACTAGCTTCTGATCTGGTTAATCAATAAGGTCCAGAATTTTATAAGAAATCTAGCGATACATCCGATACAACATAACTTATATTACAGATATTATAATCAATAAAGATAGTGTATCTATAGTTAAAAGAAGAATAAAACATTCTATACGATTCACGTATCATTTACTCGAAAACAAGATAGTAAAGTGAATTAAACATTTGCATGGATTTCAGATCAGTTTACAGATTTTAATTGAAACAGTAATGAAGAAAGATAAACTTATTTAATGAGAACATGAGCTGTTAATCATACATGCTATACCACCTAAAAAAATGTTATTAAATAAGTATGTGACAATAAAAATTAACGTTCGGAAAGTTTATTTATATTCAGTTGTGTTTGCGTGTTTTTATTATTGTAAAGCCACATCGGTCTCTCTGCTGAATGTTCCGTATATTCAGTTGTCTCTACTGTGAAACATAGAACAATAAAACATTAAGATGTAATTATTGGATGCACCGTATAACGTATAACTTAAATAAAATTGAATAAAAGATAACGTGACTGTACCTAACCTAAACTCGTTTGGAGTGTGACAAACATATAAATAATAATAATGTGTAAAATAAAAAGAAACAAATTAAAGTTTTTTACGCAAAATAATTAAGATTGTAACAAAATTGTATTTTACTCTTGGATGAAGTTATATAAACCCCATCAGGCTTATTCAACACGATATCGTACTTTGAAAATACATCTGTATCAGAAAGAAAACTAAAAACATTTCCATAAAGTTTGTAGCGTTGATTTGTGATTTAAATTCGTTTGTCAATACATCTGAAGAAAAAACCAACTATAAAGTATGACCTTTGTATAATTTAAAAAAAAAGTAAATAATTATCTGAGTTTTCACAGTTTCGTAACTCAGAGTTCTGGCCTTCACAATGATTGCGTGATAACAATACATTATATAAGTTCCTAAATATGAAGAACATTATTAACATAACAAACTAACTTACAGCTGATATCAATGTCTTTTAGCTTGTTGCAGTCTAATGAAGATGAGGCAAGTGGTAAGTGTTTTACAGCTTATTCAGAAAGATACTTATCGGTTAAACTCGAGCACAGCTCACCGGAAACAAATAGTTTTATTTGGAGCATGGTATCATTCCAGTATGAGAAGTGGCAAAATAATATGAGATAAATAGACCAAAATTAATTTCTGTTCATTAGTGACCTGATCTCATTACATTTTTAGTGAAATATAAATTGATAACGTAATTCTTAGAAAGGTATTTAATTTCAGTATAACAGTATTCCCAGTAAAACAATACTGTAAGAAACGCTCTCATCATATAAAACAATAAAATTGTGTTGAAATTCCCACCAAGTTACATAACTTACAAGAGCGGAAAATGTCATAACACCAGTAAAATAATCATTATGTTGACACGATTCACTAAATTAATCAGTCATTTCTATTACAGTTATGAATACAAATTAGGCTAAACGATTTAGACTTAACATGAATAATGCCATTTATTTTTTACTTAATCTGTTCTATGTATGAATATTTCGCAATAAAAGTTGCAAATTTATGGGGAAGTTATAGGATAAGCTAATTTACATCGTACTAGTTTAGGTGTGTTTATGTAACTGTTTGTCTCTGTAAAATAACTTTGGATCTATAGAATTTCCTTAAGATAAAAGCAAGTAACTTGATTGTTTAATGGTCATAGTTTCATTTATTTTTTTACAGAATTTCATTCTACTTTTGGTGATTACGGTCTACACTCTAGGAAGTTACGATGAAAATGAAAGTAACAAAATAACCCGAAACATCCCCAATGGTTATAGTGGTTACGGAGATATAGGGGGAAATAGGAGAGCTCTTGACAAACGTTGGAATAAAAGTGCTTTTGAGAAGAAACTAGGTTTCAGAAATGGTGATGGAAATGGAAAATACAAGAAGAATATGTTTGGAAGAGGCACAAGCTTAGATTTGGGTTTTGATAGTGGCTCTAACTTTAGAGGTGGGTTGGGAAGACGAACACGAAGAGCAAGACAAGCAAATAGCTATCAAAGAATAGGAAGAGAAAGTGCAGTAAGATTGGATAGTGAGCTAAGAATGAATGAGAGTCTACCTTTGGACGAATAAAATCATTCTGGCTGAGAATAATTGGTAAGAGCTCACTTAAGTTTGATGTTCAAGTTAGTATAAATAAGTTAGTACATCAACATTTAAATACGAAAACGTTTCAAAGTTTCACTTTTCTAATAATAAAGTTAATCAATTTAACCACCAGGTCACACCTCTCGGCTCATGTGTCTGAGGATCACTAGTTCAAATCCTTTCGTATAAAACATACTTGCCCTATCTTTGGGGAAAGTGTAGCCGAAGAGTTTCAAAACTCGTGACTAATATTTTATATATTAATGAGAATATTATCACACAAGATAAAAGAATGCACACTCTCTTCTTTTAATAACAATCATACCACATCGTTACTGCTTTGTTAACTTTTTGAAAGAAGCTGCATTGTAAACTTTGTTGATTTTAAAATTGTTGAATATTTAAATAATTTTTAAGTAATGTGTAATGTCTCAGAGCTTAAAATTTTTACCAATTAAAACGTAACGGTATGAAATGAAAAACATAAGGTCATCAGCTCACGTTGTTTATTTAATGAAAAATTACACAGTGGGCTGTCTGAACTTTATATATCACATAGAACCTACACCAGATATTAGCGATTTAAGTCACTGAAGTCATCGTTAAGTCGTTGGGAAAAGAGAGAGAACAGTTGTGTTTGTGCAGCATAAGTAATCTTCGATTTTATTAAAGGGTAAGAATGGAACATTTTAACTTCTACTTTACAATTAGCTGGAAGGAAGGAGGAGGAGATTCATAAATAGAATAGCGTCTGTGATATATTATTTGTTACCCAAGATCCCACTGGTGTATATATATATATATTATCTGTTATAAAAACATTTAATGGAAATTGAACTGATATAAATAGAAAAATTATCTATATATATGTATAGATAAAAGTACAGTGCATATTGAAACCAATTACAACAGTAATCAAATAATTCACAGTTGCCTTCAAAGATCAACTTCCTCAGCATAACAAAGATAAAGTTTGCAGCTATTTGTTATCCTGAATATCACGTACATAGGTAGAAACGTTGTTGTCTACTTCGTTTTAATAAAAATTTTAATACCAGTACTAAACGTCTTGAGATAATATTTGCTTCAAGTGGGTTTCTCGTCATCACGAATAAACTTCCCCAATCCTTGAAAAGTTATTGAAGTTAATTAAATAATTTACATATAAAAACATGGACAATTTTGTCGTTTTAATTTAACTTATATTAAACTTTATATGTGTTTTTATTTTTATAGCTTCTTAGAAACTGGATTATCGCCGAAAGAAATGATGTTGAGATATCTTTTTTTGTTTAACCAACAACCCGTAGGTTATATAGTGAAAGAAAAATATATTGAAATTACTGTAAATTGAATTTTGATATAAATAAATTTTGCATTTAAATTTAGTTTGATTTTTTTGTAATAGAAAATAGAGAACAATAATCTAAATAAAGTAAGAAATAAAGTGTAATTTATGGTTAAAAGAAAACTTTTGTAAATCTGTCTGTCTGTGTTTCGATACAGAATCATATGCTTAATTAGGCTAGTTTCTTATTAGTATATTTGGACAAAATTATTTGAATAACGAAATTAATCAATGGGTTTATTAAAGAAAAACGTCACGTGTAATTTTATAATATTTAGAGTCATTTATTGATTCCACAGCGTAGTTAGTTTCAACTTGTAAACTGAATAAAGTTTCACACATGTAAACATAGTGTTTAGTTTATGATGAACAGTGTTTATCAGCGAAATGTAATAGTTTCGACATCCGTTATAGGAACTAACAGAAATGTGGGAGAAAATGATATTCACTTTGAAGTACCAGAGTGAAACGCATCTTTAATAATTTTGTACCAATAGCTGGTAGCATCATACATTAATCTTTGTTTTTATAATCTAAAATAATTTATTCTTAATATACATGAAAAAACGTTTATAAACATTCTTCATCAAATCTTACATCTTTATTGACTTTTCACTGACAACCAAATTTCACCTTTGTCGCTACAATTAATAAATCTCAGGATCAAACATTTGACCGTGTAGTAAAACAAATATGTCTTCAAGTCGACTTGAAGACATAAGGCGGAAGACTTACGCCCGGCGTGGTCAAACGTGTTAACGCGTGTGACTCGTAATCTAAAAATCGCGAGTTCGCATCCCCTTTGCGCCAAACATGCTTGCTCTTTCAGCCATGGGGGCGTTATAATGTGACGGCCAATCCCACTATTCGTTGGTAAAAGAGTAGCCCAAGAGTTGGCGGTGGGTGGTGATGACCAGCTGCCTTCCCTCTAGTCTTACACTGCTAAATTAGGGACGGTTAGCACAGATAACCCTCGAGTAGCTTTGTGCGAAATTCCAAAACAAACAAACAAAATGGAAGACTTTCAAAACGTCGTCCTCTACACTTGTTTCTCCACAACAGGCAGTTGTCGTCCATTCTACGAAGTTTAGTCATATTTTATAGTTTTCCTCCCATCCATATTTCTGTCTAAGTAATCTAATACAAGTACAATACATCGGAGACATACACAGGTGATGACAAAATATACACAATAAATTTTGTTTCGTGAAATACTAAGAGAAGAATAATCTTATTTTTTGTATTGTCATAATGTAATTCTTTGTGAAAATATGTGGATTAAATACTTATTTAGAACAAACGTTTTGAAACAAAATAAATAAGTTTTATAATGACCATCTTTATAACAGAGAGGAGTTAAAACAAAACAGGTTGAAGTTATGTGATAACTATACACACAACTAAACTAGTCATAGTTTTAGTTTACAGCTAGCCAATTATAAGTTGGTAAACAACGATGTGTGAATGTAAGGAATTCACCTATTGAGTAAACTTGTATTATGTCCCAACCAAGAAAACAAAATCACTTCATTATATGTATATTGTTTAATGTAATCGTTCAAGTATCTAAAACAAAGTTTTTCGTGATTCTTTGTATGTACGGAAAAATAAAATTAGACGCACCTGAATCCTGAGACAAGACTATAAAAAGATTCATGTTTGTAAGACGAGACGATTGTAATAATTTGGGTCATTCAACTAAAATTCGTAACTATTAACCCTATTAACTTGGTTGTGTAGCAATCATACGAAGAGCGAGCGGTTCTTTATATTTACTGACGAAAGACACAAACATTAAAACTTGCCACAACAGAAAAGGTGTTGCACGAAGTCGATAGCTCTCACTATACCTTCTCTCCCGCTGGTACAGCGGTAAGTCTATGAAATACCAACACTAAAATCGGGTGTTCGAGACTCCTCGGTGGACTCAGCAGACAGCCCGATGTAGCTTTACTATAATAAAATACAAACACACACACACTATCCGTTATAAAACTGGAGACATAACTAAACAGGGGCAGCAAACGAAACGTAAATATGTTAGTCAATATATGTTCATTCACAAAAATGTTTTGTTCCTGTTGACATGAACCGTAACTGGATAGGGGTGCTCGACAGTACAGGACAGTTCAGTTGTTTTTTTGAAGTTATGTACAAATGCACACAAAAGTCTACTTGGGATATGTCTTCCACGGGTATCGAAACGTTCAGCATCCTGGAACATTATATAAAATGTAATTTGAGATTAGGGGTGGGATGGGTGGTTCATCTGAGAAGAGGTCTAATATGCTATACTTTGTATGTTCTTTTGATAGGAAGTCGTTTTTTGTATTATAATAAAAAATACGTCACAAAAATTTAAAACTCAACTTTCACAACGAAGTGTAAGAATTCTAAGTGTGATTTATGTTTTGACGTCAAGTATGACAGATTTAGTTTCTCGGACATTGCAATAATTTTATTAGAATATGCAAATACTATAACTAAACCAACAGTCAAGTCTAATAACTTGTGGCAGGGATGTTTTGAAATGAACAATATGACAGTATCGTATGCGTGTTAGGTAACTAAGCCTGTTAAATTTCACTGAGCCTTTACATCACACGAAATTAAAAGTAAAGGTTGTAAAAAGTGCTAACATGTTGTTTTGAACGAAATCGAAACTCAAGACAAGTTTTTTAGTCAGATATCAGTTATCACACTGAGACTTCTACTCAGCTCTTCGACCCTTAAATGCAAACGAGATAATGAAAACTTCGTGTCTCAGGTAACATCAATAAAGAAAGTTTTTAAATGTATTTATTTTTTTTTCTCATGGCTTCAAATAGAAATTGAATCCTAATAAACTGGGAGGGGCCTTTAAATGATGTTCCAGAGTCATTTATTCAAGATTCTTTTGAATATGACATGCATCTTGAAGAGTATATGTTTTGGAACGAATGAAAAAGTACTTCTTTTGTAACTTACATTACAATTGACGTCACAACACGAGAAAAACAACATCCAATCATCTCATAGTTAAGTGTTTTATATAAACAAGTGTTACGTTTTTTTCTTGGTTTCTAGGAAAACTTAAACCTAAGCATCAAGTGAATTGCTACATAATGATATAAACAACAAAGCTTAAAATTGTCGTCTGGTAATCGGAATCGTTAAAATCACGTTTATCAAGATCGAAGAAAACCCAAGAGAATTTCAACTAGTTTAAAATTCCGGTTGAGTATTTTAATATTTTTATTTCTGGGAAACAAACTGAATGCACTAATAAAAAAAAAGAGAAAAACAAGAAACAAAAACATGCTATAATTTATACATTGTTTACCACATAACCCTAATGTCTTGAGTGTTCAGATTATATTTTAACATGAAACATTTGTACATACTATTTCGTAAGTTACTTAAAAAAAGTCAATATGAGGTCATGAGGGATGAATCGTTCGGGTCAAAGATCAAGATTTGTGGTCACACTGAGGCAAAATAACTTAATGGTTTAATGTGATATGAATGTTAAATATAGATTATTTTAAGTGTTTGGATATATATATTTCTTTTATTTGTGTTACCTGTTCTAGAGATTATACTGATGGATGTTTATCACTGGGAGATTATTTCGGGGTCAAAGAGATTATTCTAATTGATTTTATTATTGCAGAAGTTAAATATTGATTTCCTTTTGGTTCCTTAAACAGAAGAGAAGTAAATAAAACTGACAGATAAAAGAATAAATTGACACGTCTAAGTGAACACTTTCTGGTTTATTTAGAAGTGTGGCACACCGGTATGTCTGCAGACTCACCTCCCTAAAAAACCAGTTTTAAATACCTGTAGTTGGCGGAACACAGATAGCCCATTATGTATCTTCCTGCTTAATTCCAAACAACAAATTATTATCAAGCAGGGGCCTGGCATGGCCTAGCGCGTAAGGCGTGCGACTCGTAATCCGAGGGTCGCGGGTTCGCGCCCGCATCGCGCCAAACATGCTCGCCCTCCCAGCCGTGGGGGCGTTATAATGTGACGGTCAATCCCACTATTCGTTGGTAAAAGAGTAGCCCAAGAGTTGGCGGTGGGTGGTGATGACTAGCTGCCTTCCCTCTAGTCTTACACTGCTAAATTAGGGACGGCTAGCACAGATAGCCCTCGAGTAGCTTTGTGCGAAATTCCAAAACAAACAAACAAATTATCAAGCAAAACACTGAATGATTCATTTTTGTCCACGTGACTAACGTTGCTGGTTTAACCTCAAACAGGCACTTGTAGTAATGGATATTAAAATGTATGTGTTGGAAACCTGAGAAGGAAAAAAAGGCGGGTAATGTATACTGCAGTGAAATAACAGTGATGGCATGTTTAAATTTTCGTTTGTTTATTTTTCGAAACTCTGTAAAATTCATGTTTTTTTTTTTAAATAAATTTTTCATTGCGAAAAAAGTTGCTTAATGACCGAGTTGATTATCTAAAGGCTTGAAAATATATTTAAAACTATTTGTACGTTTCAATCAGTTCGACCCTTCGCATTGGAGACTCATTGTTTTCTTCTGTGGAATGTTATATCTACTTCAACGAGTACTTGTTGTCACAACACAACGCAAGAACAAAAGTTGAGACGAAACTGAGATAATTAATTGAGGAACTGGAGTACTTATCCAAGTGATTAAAGAAATACTGTTAGTAACATTAGAGAAATTGAAATATTTTCTTATTGCTTTTGAACAATAGGTACAAAGATATGCAATTTAGTTTTCCAATTTTTTAAAAACATATTATGGAGCAAATAAACTTCATTTTATTATATTTATGAAGCTATAATAATGAGCCTATGTTGCTTTTGTTTGCTATTCTATATAAAGTTTTTACACAATATCTACCTGTGTTTCACCTACTGTTGTAACGAAGTCTGAATTTTAACGTTATAAGTTATCAGAATTGAGAAAAAAACTGCTGGGGTATTAATAATCATAACATTAATATAAACAATAAATAAAAAGGTTCATTTTCTCCCAAGTAAAACGAACCGACGTAAATTATTACTTTTACGATTGTTTTGGACTTTCTTATCTTCAATTCTTTATTATTATTATTAACAAACAAAAATGTTCCAGTTATAAGCAAACAACAGCAAAAAAATTTTCTTATTATAAACAAATAATATAAAACGAATCTACTTTTCATAAACAAACAATATAAAACGAATCTACTTTTCATAAACAAACAATATAAAACAAACCAACTTATTGATCAATATTTCAAAGGTAATAAAACAATGTATTGATTACTTTTAAACACAAGCAATAACAATGGGCTATCTGCGTTATCTAGAACTGAGCTCCGAATTTTAGCATTTTAAGTTGAAACTTACTTCTAACAAACATGCAAAACAGAAGGAAATTATGATGATCCACGATTATGATAATTATAAAATTAATAAAATATAGTTAATTGATGAAATATACTCAAAACACACAAAAAATACTCCAAGAGAAGCTCAATAACGAATTTATCAGAGTGACCAAAGACTCTCAAAGTCTCAACATATGAATCATAATTCATATTATACGTGAAAGTTTGTTTGTTTGTTTTTGAAATTCGCACAAAGCTACTCGACGGCTATCTGTGCTAGCCGTCCTTAATTTAGCAGCGTAAGACAAGAGGGAAGGTAGCTAGTCATCACCATTCACCGCCAACTCTTGGACTACTCTTTTACCAACGAATAGTGGGATTGACCTTCACTTTATAACGCCCCCACGGCTGTGAGGGCGAGCATGTGTGGCGCGACGGTGATGCAAACCCGCGACCCTCAGATTACGAGTCGCACGCCTTAACACGCTTTGCCATGCCGGGCCAATGTACGTGAAAGAAAATGTAACATGATATAAATGAGAAACGTCTGTTACAGTTAAAATTCCCTTGTTATATCTCGACTCGTAATCTGAGGATCGCTGGTTCGAGACCCCGTCAAACCAAAATGCTCGCCCTCTTAGCCGTGGAAGCGTTATAAGCGTTGTAAAGAGAAAGCTTCATATCATAATCACCACGTAACTAACATGGTTAGTACGTTGTTTCTACAATATCGATTGATAGGTATGTCATAATAAAAAAGATTAGATCCTTGTTTTTACAAAATTGATCCACAGGGATTTCATAACCTAAAGGGTTAGAACGTTGATATTTGTAAACAAAAAAGGAACATTTTATAAATGGTATTACCGGTATTTTATCGTCTTCTTGGAGTCATTAATATCATAGTTTCGGTAGAACGACCCCGTGTACTATACAGGATGCAGACAGCATTATAGTGATGTTCAGGTAGAAAAATGTTTGCAACATGATACGTCAAGAAATATTTCTATAGTGGCAAAAATACATGACAAAGTTATCTAAAGGGAGAATTTAAAAAGTTATTCAGAATAAACAAGCGAGAGAGAAATGTAACTAAAATGTAAGATTTACAGTCTTTTGACACAAAACAACCATTACTTTTTCGAAACGTTGTTTCAGATAAAAAAAAAGTTGCGAAACCGGTAATTCACTGATGTTTACCGAAGCTTGACATTTTTTCTTACTTTACAATCAACAAATATTTCCACATAATATAACCAAAACAACCTGAAACATGTTCTGAATGTAGTTATAAATTTATTTATATGTAATTTACCTTTGCACGAACTGACGATATAACACCACAATGATTATTTGGCATGATGTCGGTCTTTGAAAGTACATCAGCCTCAAAAAGAAAATTAACAAATATTCTCTACAATGTTATAGGTTTGATTTATCTTCGTTTGATAGTCCGTCTGGGTAAAAGCCAAATGTAAGATACGTCTTTTGTTATTAATTAAAAACCAATAAATGTCAATTAGCGTTAGATGTTTTATTAATCATAGATATGGTCTAAAGTATGATTGCGTCATGACACCCCACTGTATAAACACGTAGCTTGATATCATCAATTAATATACAACCGATATCAACGTCTTTTATCTTATTGTAGTCAAAAAAGCATTAGGACAGTGGTAAGTGTTTTACAGTTTATTCTATCACTTAATTATTTACCAAACTGCAACATAACTCACCTAAGACAAATAGTTGTATATGTTGCATGGTATCATTTCAGTATGAGAAAGTAAGCGTAGAGTAATGCGAGATAATGAAATTAAAATTAATTTCCTATGATAAGAGATCTGATCTCATTATAGAATTTTGTTAGTGAAATATAAATTGATGACGGTGTCATTAAATGGGTATTCAAATTTAGTATAACAGAATTTCCAGTAAAACATCAGTGTGACAAATGTTCTCATCTTATACGGAAATAAATAATTTTATTTAATTTATATTTAAGCTAAGCTATTTAAAAATAACTCTCAATAAAAGTTAAAAGATTTAAGGGGAAAATGGTATGCGATGGATCAGTTAATATATTTGTGTGTTTGAGTATACGCCTGTCTGTGTAAATAAAACAACTTTGGACATACAAACTTTACACGATGAGAAAATAGATTATTTAAATGGTCAAAAATTCGTAATAAAGTTAAATTTTGATATATATTTTTATTACAGGTTTTAGTTTTGCTTTTTGTTACTACGATCTGCACTGTAAGAAGTTACGCTAAAAACTGAAATAACGATAGAAACCGAAACATCCACGATGTTTGCGGTGATCGCGGAAACAAAAGAAGATATGCGAGCGGTAACGACAGACATGGGAGTAACAGTGATCCAGGTTTTCATAAAAGTAATAGAAATAAAGGAGACAATAAGAAATGGTTAGGAAGAGTCACTGTGATGAGGGAAATAATAAATAAATAAAAGTAAGAGTTTCTTTTCTTCCTAATTTCTAAACAATGTCTAAGTGATAGAGAAAGAAATATTAGTTTCGTGTCTGCGTATATGAATTATAGAAAATTTCTGTTTCAAACTAAAATAATTTGTATATAATTTAAATTATGAGATTTATATGTGGCAAAATATCTTACGAACAGTATTCAACAGCAGTGATATTATTGGGCCGCGCACTTATGTGACAATAACAGATTAATTTTAATACTGAAACAGCCAATCTTCAAAATACGTTGATGGGATATGATGTGCGATTGGCGACGGAATAAGATTTCTTTGATAATACAATTTTTTACTATATACTGTGACATCTAACGACCTATTTTCATTTTAACAAATGAAAGCAGTGACCGCCGGATTAATTAAAGTTTGCTATTAATCTTTACTAACATCTACAGTCAGAAATCATTATTAGATATGATTTTATTGTGATCTTAAATTAAAATCTCCTTAGTCAACAGGCACATACACAAAACAATCTTTTTTCTTTCCTTTTATACTGTTTCAGTAAAACTAGATGGCGCTATATTCAAGAACATTTTTTTAAAATAGGAAACCCATTTATCAAATGAAATCATGGTTTTAGAACATTAAAAAAATACAACTTAAATATATAGATTTCTCCACGTTTGGCAATTCCAGTTCCAATATATAATATTTTTCTTGACCTATTTTAATCGTTTCCTTTTCAATAAGTAACTAAAACAATGTGGAAGAAGGAGGACATTGGCCTTACTTTATCTTAACACTTCCATATCTTATGCATGGTTACAGTTTTACTGTGATGAAGGAAAACAGTATGACATTTTATTGTTCTACTTAATAACATTCATCAAAACCCTTAAAAGCACCAACGGTTTTACTATATTCACTAACTTCTGATATAATGAACCAAAGGTGATCAGAATTAGATAACAAATCTAAGGATTAAACAGCTAATACAGAATGAGATTTCGACTTATAAACACCCCAAATATCAACAATATCTCATAAGATATAGGTTATTTCAAAAGAAGATATCAAGCTAATAATGTAGTGTAATCATAAAAAAAATGAATAAAATGAAACCTATAAACCTTATAACATTCATTTACACTTGACATGAGACATTTAAGTTAGCCATTTCATACAACATAACTTATAGATATTATAAACTAAATATATTACAGACATTATAATAAGAAAAAGTTAGTGAAACTAATCTAAATAAAGAATAGAACATACCACACGAAGCACATACCAATGACTCGGAAACATGATAGTAAAGAATATCAAACATTTGCATTGATTTCAAAACTATTTAGACATCCTTAAATAGCTTTTAATTGAAAATATTATATGGATAAAGGAACTTATTTAACGAGAACATGAGAGGTTACTCTAACATTCTATACCAACTGGGAAGAAACTGTAATGATATAAGTTCCTGTCAATAGAAAATAACGATCGGTAAGTTTATTTATCTTCAGTTGTATGTGTTCTTTTATTTTAGCAAAGCCACATCAGGCTATCTGTTTGAGTCTTAAGTACATTCAGTTGTCTCTACTGTGGAACATAGAACATTAAGTAACTAAGAAATAATTATTGGAACTACCGTGTAACGTATAATTTAAGTAAAATGAGAACTTTACACATAATGTAGTCATAAATAAACTCAGTGCGAATGTTTCACAAAACATAACGTACGTTTACCTATCCTAAACTTAACAGGAGTATGACAAACAAATAATAATAATAAAATGTAAAATGGAAAACAAATTAATTTTTTTGCATGAAATAATTCAAATTGTGAGAAAGAGAAACAAATAATTCTGTAATTTACTTTTCGACGAAGTGAACAGGGAAACACCGTAATATTTATTTGGCGTGATTTCGGACTTTGAAAGGACATCAGTATGGAAAAGAAATGTTTATATAAAATTTATGGCGTTCATTTATTATTCAAATTCGTTTCGCAATATATCTGACGAAATAGCCAATTATGAAATATGACCTTCGCATAATTTAGTATATAACATATAACAGTTTCGTAACTCACAGCTATGTCCTTTAGTACAATTGCGTCATATCCCACATTATGTAAATACGAAAAGTTGAAGAATGCTTTTAACATAACCGATTAACTTATAGCTGCTATTAACGTCGATAAGGTTTATTGCCATCAAAAGAAGATGAAATCAGTGGTAAGTGTTCTACAGTTTATTATATAAGTTAATTATCGTTTAAACTGTAACACAACTCACCGGAGACAAAAAGTTGTATTTTTCGCATGGTGTCATTTCAGTATTAAAAATGGCACTTCTCTACGCAGGATAATATGAGATAATTAAACCAAAATTAATTACTGATCAAATGTCGGGACATTGTAAGTAAAATATAAATAGATAACGTAATTCTTAGAAAGGTACTTATATATAGTATGAAAAAAATCCCAGTAAAACAGCACTTTGACAAATGTTCTCTTCATATAAACAACAAACAGGAGGAAATATGTTGAATTTCCTACCACACTCTTGGTATGGTATCTGTCACAACACCAGTAAAATAACGTTTATGCTGACTATATTCACTAAATTATTCACTTTTTTGTGATTTCAAATACAATTATTAATACAAGTTAGGCTAAACGATTTAGACTATAGTAGAATAATAGCTTTATTTTATAGTAATCTATTCTATATAAGTACATTTTACAATAAAATCTTAAAGCTTTATGGGGAAATTGTTATACGATAGGCTAAGTTACATTGTACTGGTTGGTGTTTGTGTATCTGTTTGTGTCTGCAAAATAACTGTGGATCTACACAACTTTCAGACAGACCGAGCGAGTAGCTAGTTTGTTTATTATTGGTCATAGTTTCATAAGGAAAATGAATTTTGATATTTATTTTTTCAGGTTTTCTTTCTACTTTTGATTATTACGGTCTACATTGTCGGAAGTTACGCTAAAAACGAAATAACCGAAAACATCCACAATAGTTAGGAGCGCTGTTCTCATAGATAGAAATAAAAGTGGTCTTACCAAGAAACCAGGTTTTGTAATAGATAGTGGAAATGGAAAATATAAGAAGAATATGTTTGGAAGAGACCCAAACTTTGGCTTGGGATTTGACAGTGACCATAACTTAAGAGGTGGGTTGGGAAGAGGAACACGAACAGCAAGACAATCAGGAAACCAATTGAGAAGGGTAAGAAAAGAAGGAGGAGAAAGAAGAAGAGGAACAAGATTATATAGCGAACGAAGAAGTAATCGAAATGACCAAGAATAATTGGAAAAAGCTTAATTAATTTCGATGTTGAAGTAAATATAAATAAGTGAGTATATCAAAATGTAAATACGAAAGCTTTTCGAAGTTTCACTTTTCTAGTAGTAAAGTTAATCAGTTTAACCACTTGGCCATTAAACTCGACTTGTAAGTCTGTGGATCGCCTGTTCATATTCCTGTCGTATCAAACGTGCTTGCCGTATCATTGGTAAGAGTGTAGCCCAAAAGAATCCAAATTTTTGACTTATGTAATGTCTTTTATTAATGTGAATATTGTCTCACATGATATAATATGCATAGTCAGCTCTTTTAATAGCTATCATACAATATCGTCAGTGATTTGTTAATTTTTGGAAGAACCTGCTTTGTTAACTTCACGATTTTAAAAGTTCTGAATATTTAAAAAAATTGCTGCTCTCTGAAAATTAAGAAAAGTAATTTGTCTTCTAAGTAATGTGTAATGTCAAAGAGCTTAAAATTTTTACACATTAAAAAAAATTATTAGTTCTGAAATGAGAAACATAAGGGCCGTAGGTCAAATTGTTTTCTTAAAGTGAAGCAACACAGTGGGCAATGAGACATTTATAATCGCATGGAACCGACTCCAGATATTAGTGATTAAATTCACTCAAGTCATTGCTAGCTCGTTGGGAAATGAGAGATAATTGTTGTAATTGTACAAAATAAGAAATTTTCAGTTTTATTAAAGGGTAAGATTGGAACATTTTAACTTCTACTTTACATGTAACTGTAAAGAAAGAGGTGGAGATTCATAAGTGGAATAGCCTGTGTGATACGTTATATCTCACACAAGATCCCAGATATTTATATATAACACTGTTATATAAACATTTTAAGTAAATTGAACATAAATAAATAGAAAAAATTACTTATGTATATATAAAGATTTTATTGTATAGTTAATATGAAACCAAATACAACTGTAACAAAATAATTTGTAGTATTTTTAAAACACAAACATCCTTAGATTAACAAAGGGAAAGTTTGCAGCTCTTTGCTAACCTGAAGTTGACCTAACAAGGTGGAAACATTGTTCTCAACTTTATGTTAATAAATGTTTTAATATCCATACCAAACGTTTTGAGATTAATTTTTACTTCAATTAGATTTCTCGTCAATACGAATAAACTTCCCCTATCCTTTAAAAATCATTAAAGATAATAAAATAACTTACTTATAACAACATCGACATTCTGTGGTTTTAATTCAATTGATATGAAAGTTTATATACGTTTTCTTTTTTCACTGCTTTTTAGGATTCGAATTATCGCCGATAGATATGATATTCTGGAATCTTACCTTTATTCAAATAACAACAGAAGGTTATATAGTGAAGAAAAATATATTATTGAACTTATTGTAAACTAAATATTAAAATAAAAAAGTGCATTGAAATTTAGTTTGATTATTTTTTTGGATTCAAAAAATAGAAAAGAATAAACTGAATCTAGTAAGAAATAAGTGTAATTTATACTTAAATGAAAACTTTCGTTAATCTGTCTCTCTGTGTGTTTCTCCTGTTCCAGGAACATTTCTCGATACATATTGAAATGCTTGCTTAGGTTAGTTTATGTAGAATATATTTGGAGTGTTGAACATTCGAAGAAGAAATGTTCTAGAAGAAATATTACCACGTGGTAAAAAGTTTGACCCTGAGATTTATCTTTTGTCTGTATTCACATTCTTGTTATCGATATTTGATCAATAAACCAGCTGTTTACATTTCAGGAAGTTTTAAAGTTGAGTGTCATCAATCCTTTGTAACTTTATCTCAAACTGCAGAGGTGTCAAGCTGTCACAGTTTTTTCTTGGTTCACCTCATTTATGCAGTGTCCATAGTTTCCACAACCACTTTACTGATCTTGATATTATCAACTAATTAGAGACTAAACTAAACGCTGAACGAGCAGCGGAAACTTTCTCAACATGTTTTATGGAATCATTGTTGTTCTATAATCATCACTGTTTTATGCACGTGAGTACTGATACTTCACTGTAACCTGTAACACACTTCTTATTATTAAGCAAAATAATACGAGGCTTCTAAAATATTTGTTTAAAAAATTAATGTTTCTCTATTAGTGGCCTTGTCTACTACTAGGTTGTTAGGAAGTATTACTTTTGTTTCACGTTTTCTTTCATATAGACGTTTACTAGTTTATTGCAATAATATTGTTAATAAATGAACAAAGTCTATGAACGGTATGAGTGCAATTGTACATTAATTGTTTCAAAAGAAGTATGTAAGGTGTTCTACACAATTATAACATATATATCTGGTACAACTGGTTATTCGGTACGTTCGAAATTCTCGTAGAGTTGACAATCAAGTTATACAAAGTTTTCATGTTTTGTTTGAACAGGCCGGCAAAGCACGTAATAAACAGTGGATAAAGAAAAAATGGCTTCATAAAGTCAACTGATACCAAACTGATAAATTAACAAAAAAGAAAGACGACAACATGTAGTTTTGAAAATAACAGACGAGTGTTTCAAAAAAATTCTAGGTGAATAAAGTTATATATTCATTTGTTATCAATATTATTCTCTTTTTATCAGTTTGTTTATATTTTTCTTCGGAAACATAATAACAAAAAGTATTCCTTGTAATAAAGGAAATAATAAATTGAACTAAATGAGAATTTGTTTTGTTACCGATTTGTAAACAATTTCTACGTGATAAACCAAAAATGAATATTAATTTCGACGTCTGCGTATCTTATGAAAAATTTATTTGTAAAAGCAAAATAACTTATATGGAATGGAATATTGCAAAAGATCTTAGGAACAGTATTCAAAACGCCTTATGCAATGATAATGGGTCACACTATCACGTGACATTAACAGTTGAATTTTGATAAATAATTAACCAATTCTTCAAATATTTTATAGAATATTAAGTAAGATTAGCTACAGTAAAAGCTTTCTTTCATAATACAGCTTTTTTGTTAGATACTATGACATCTAACCAACTATTTTATTTTAACAAATAAAAGCAGTGGCTGTAAGTGTAATAAAGTTTACGCTTGATGCTTTACTACGTCTACAGTCATAAAACATTATTAGATGTGAGTTTATCGAAATTTTAATTTAAAATCTCATTAATCGACAGGCATACACTGTTTGAGTAAAACTAGATGACGCTATATTCCAGAAAAATTTTGATAGAAAACTTGCATTTATCATATGAATTTATGGTTTCAAATTATTTAAATAAGACAATACTTAAGTTTAGAGATTTCTCCATATTTAGCACAGTATGGAGGAACGTACTTACTGGCTTTACGTTAATATCTCTAGGTTTTCTGAATTTTTGCAGTTTTATTGTAATATACGAAAACAATGTGATATTTATTGTCGAATTTAATAAGATTCATCCAAAACTGTTAAAAGTAAAGCAGTTTATTACATTCAGTAGCTTCTGATCTTATCAACCAATGGGAATCAGAATTTGATAATTATTTCAGTGATTAATATAGGTAATTGACAATAAGATTTCTTCTTATTATCAGTCATAATGTCGACAATTTCCCATAAGATTTAGGTTGTTTGCAAACAAGATATCAAACTAATAATGTTGAATAATAATAATGAAAAAATGAATAAAACGAAAAACTGATGAACATAATAACATAGATTTACACTTCACTTGAGACATTAGTGTTTGACCTATTACATTGTAAACCGTTACATATTCTAAATAGTTCTTTAAAGATTTTGAACAAGTAGAAGTGTTCATCATAATATTATTACAACCACACTCTAAGCAAGTTTCTATATATACAGTCTTATATACGGCAAACATAGTTTGCGGAATGATATTTAAGTTAGCAATTTAATACAACATACATTATACATATTATAAATTAAATATATTACAGACATTATAATCAATAAAGTTACTGAAAGTAACCTTAAAAAAAATTGAAACATATATTAGAAGAACACACCTATGCTCAGAAACATGATAGTAAAGTATATCAAACACTTGAATTGATTTGAGATCTATTTATACATTCTTCAAGAGCTGTTAATTGAAAAAATAAACTGGGTAAAGGAACTTATTTAATGAGAACATCAGTTGTTAAGCATACATGGAGACCAACTGAGAAAACATTGCTACGATACAAGTACCTGTTTGTAGGAAATAGCGTTCGGTCAGTTTATTTATATTCAGTTGTATGTGAGTTTTCACGATGGCAAAGCCACATCGAGCTATCTGTTGAGTACACCGTTGGTTCAGTTATCTTTATTGTAAAACATAGAACATTAAGTAAATAAGAAATAATTATTGGACGCACCGAAGAGTTTGTCTTGTCTGCAAAGCTAACTAATGTGTGTCTTAATTTATGTTTCTTATATTGTAGTACAATATCTCTGAGCTTTCTGTACTGGGATAAAATGTATCTGAATATTCTTTACTGGTACAAAATTCAACCGTTTCTGTACTGCAGTGAACGGTATGTATGCGTACTATAACGGCATATAATATGACTGGACTTTAATTTCCATACTGGGATAAAATGTATCGGAAATTGTATTCTATGATACAGTCTCTCTGAACGTTTTTTAGTGCTAAAAGATTAATTTATCGTTCTAAACTGTTACACAAAACGCTATAATTCTAAGATAGTTCCCCTTCTTATAGGGCAAGGAAAGAGCAACAATATTTAACTAAAACATATATGACATAAAACCGTAATTGTAATAAACGTGAGATAATTTTCTGAAACACTTGTGTGTAAACAAAACATTTGCAATTAACGTATAGTAATTTACTAAAACACTTTTGAAATAAACATGTTTTGCTTTTATATCTGATGAAACAAAATAATGTTTATCATTGTTATTAATTACTTGCCTTGATTTTTTGCGAAAATTCTTCGCAATTATGATTTTTTGTCTTATTTCTGCTACACTTCCTTCTTGGCGTATCGTTTGAATTCCAAGTATTTTGCCAATACCGCATGTAAGCACTGGTTGTTTACTTCGGCTGTATTTTCATAACTCGTAGATTGTCTCGTAGATTAATTTACTCAAATTCTGCTTAACATATTTTTAAGTGCCCTTGGTTATTTAGGTTTTCGTCTTGTTTTATCAAATAATGCTTTTGATAGTAAAAGATGTGTTTTTAGTTATGTTTTACTGGAACTATCAGAGTTAACATCTCAACTGCTTGTTTTGTTTTTGTTTTTGAATTTCGCTATAGCTAATCGAGGGTTATCTGCGCCTACCCGTCCCTAATTTAACAATGTAAGACAAGAGGGAAGGCAACTAGTCATCACCACGCTCCGCCAACTCTTTGGTTGCTCTTTTACCAACGAATAGTGGGATTGGCCGTACATTATAACGCTCCCACGGCTGAAAGGGCGAGTATGTTTGGTGGATTCGAACCCGTGGCACTAAGTTTACGAGTCGAACGCCGAGGACTTTTGGCGAGTGTGAGCTGAGAGATAGGCGAGTTTTCTGCAAACTCTTGAGTTTATATGAATAGTGTAAAAAAACTTATAACCTTTTCCCTACGACAACCACCTTCACTTATCTGAACAAAGATAAATTACTATACTCACTTGGACAAAAGTAATAACCCATACTGTAAGAAACAGCACCAGTTGAATGAGAAGAAAAAAAGAGACAGATCCAACTGGGTCGACGAAAGTGCGGGTCGCCAAGGAAAAAGCGATGCTGACCACTGCAGCGTGAAATACAACAAGAAAACAATAAAAAGAATATAAAAGAAAAACGAAAACCAGAAAGAAAAATAGTTAAGTAATTCAAGTGAAAATTCTGAAGATGAAGGTGAAGAAACTTCTCATACAGAGGTGGAGATAGTTCCTTCCTACACTAACAATAATACGAATGATGCTACTAACTTAAACAGAGCCTTGGATGTTGATAACGCAAAAACTAATGAAGAAGAAAAAATCTAGAACAAAGCGATGAACAAACAAATGAAAACCAAGAGTTTACTCTTGTAGTGTCGAAAAAAAAAAGAGTAGAAATTCATTACAAACTGAAACTACACAACCAAAAAATAAACCACTTAAAACAAAACACTCAAATATTCTATTAATATTGAGGCGTGCTTGGCACATATAATCAACCGCAACTTGCAGCGGAAATTAGTAGATGTAAACCAGGTGTCGAAACAGCTAGCGTCAAGCGTTACCTCGTGGCAATGTCCTTGTCCGAGGTCAAGGAGCTACTCACGTAAATAAAATTCTTAAAGAATGGCCCTATGACGCTATCGCACCTGGGAACATGAATATATATTTACCAGGAACTATACCATAGCCCAAGGTAATAGTAATCCGTAGGATGCACCACTCCATAACAAAACAGGATATTGAGCACGCATTACATAAACTAAATATACCATACACTAAAGTGGAAAGAATTATCTCCAAGGTCACTAAGAACCAACAAATTAAGTAAGAGTTGACATGGAACAACATTAAAACATCTTGAAACTGATAAACAAGGGTATCATTTTGTGGTACCAAAAAATTGCAAGTTGAATAAATAAAAACACCAACAGTAGAAATAACACAGTGTTACAATTGCCAACGTGCCTACCACATTAACACGTTTCAGCGGCATGTCCAGCAACACCGAGGTGTTGCGGATGTGGCGGTGAACACCACATATCTCCATGTAAAAAAGATCAAGCTGAACCAAACTGCTGTAACTCTGGGGAAACACAAACAGTAAATTATAAAGGATGCGACAAATAAAAAGATAAAACAACGCATTCATGATATAAAAACAATAAAACCAACACAAGATAACACACCTAACACAACAAACACACAAAACTACAGGTCCATTTACATATGCACAAATGTTGAAAGAAAAGACTACACAAACAAAATCACAAATAAAGAAACAACAAACTTCCACCAAAACAGTGAGCAATTTACAAGAACTTAACAAAATCTCAGATACGACAAGCAACAAAGAAAATAACAATCTTACACTAAAAGAAAACATAAACGATGAAACAAATCTAATAGTAAACTTAATTGAAAACATTGTTACAGAGTTCATTACAGAATTTACAAAACCAACCCAATCAAAATATAGCATAGACCTATTCATAGACACAGCCAAAAAAACACATAACATCACAATACCGCAACTAATCACAACAATCATAGGATACATGCTAACATTTTAATTACACAGTTCTAATCATCAATGTCCAAGGTGCACTTGCTTCCAAGAAACACGAGATCGAAGACTTAATAAAAGATATTAATCCTGATATTCTTATAATAAGTGTAACACTAATTTAACCTAAGAATAGATTCAAAATATGTAACTATACGTTAATAAGAAGAGATAGAAGAAATAATCAAGACACCAACACAAGAATTATGTTATCATATAAAGAACACCTTTCCGTTACTGAAATCCAAATGAACAACAGCAAAGAAAATATAATGGTTGATATATTCTTAGAAAACCACTCGATAATAACAGTAGCAGGAATATATTGTTCTCCAACAAAAATGCATCGACATAAATCTCATCTGCAACATCTTTTATCATAACCAAAATACACTTGTAATAGGTGAAGTGGGTTTCTCGTCATCCTGCATAAACTGCCCCAATCCTTTAAAAATTATTTATGTTAATTAAATAACTTATTAATAGCAACATTGACAATTTTGTGCTTTTAACTCTACTTATATGAAACTTTATATAGGTTTTTAATTTTACAGCTTGTTAGGATCCGGATTACCGCCAGTAGAAGTGATATTTTGAAATCTTACCTTTATTCAAAGAACAACTCGAACGTTGTACAGTGCAAGAAAAATGTACACTTGACATTACTATAAACTTAATTAGGAAATAAAAACTCTGCTTGAAACTTAGTTTGATTTTTTCGCAATAGAAAACATAAAACAACAAACTAAATAAAGCAAGAAATAAAGTATAATTTATTGCTAAAAGAAAACTTTCGTTAATCTGTCTGTCTGTGTGTTTCTCATGTTCAAGGAACACGATTTGATACAGAATCAAATGCTTGCTTGGGTTAATTTCTGTGGAATATATATCGAGTGTTGACAGTTCGGAAAAGAAATGCTGTAAAAGAAATATTACCACGTGGTGAAATGTTTGACCCGGATATTTGTCTTGTATCTGTACTTACATTCTTGTTATCGATATCTAATCAATAAGACAGCTGTTTACATTTCAGGAAGTTTTAAGCTTGTTAGTATTCAATCTTTTGTAACTTTATCTCATACTGTAGTGGTGTCAACCTGTCATAGTTTCTTCTTGGTTGAACTCATTAGTTGATAGCGTCAACTAATTACAGACTAAACGCTAAACGAGCAGCAGAAGCTTTCTCAACATGTTTTATTCAAGCATTGTTGTTCTAGGATCATCATTGTTTTATAAACGTGTGTACTGATACTTTACCGTATCCTGTATCACAATTCTCATTATTAACCAATATAATACGAGACTTCAAAAATATTTAGCGAGGCATCACTCTTACTTGCTTAATAAATATCTCTGATAAATATTTACTCGTAAAAGCTCACTTTTTCGATTCTTACATCTTACATCCATCACCATTTACAATTTAATATTAATAATGTAAATAAATGTATTTATATAAACATATATATCATAAATTCATTATACACTTGTTCATAGATATAGTGATATATGGTAAACACACTCAATGATAGTACATAATCACATAATATTCATTAGCTGTATAACACTTAACCACATAATACTTAACGTAAAAAAAAACTCCAAATTAAGAAAAACATGATTAATATGGTGTACGTTATATTATTTAAGTTTAATTAATGCAACAAATTGCAGTTCATCCGAAACAATCAATCAATACACGTCTCATTCGTCTTCATTTCACAATTATTTCTCTCATGGTCGTCTCTTTGAACTCATAACAGAAATGTCTTCTCGAAAAAGAACGTTGTTACAACTCTCTCACTTAACTGTTTTGAACGCACTTCGATGTATCACTTAACACTTCTTCGCTCAAGTTGTCTTCTTCTGGAACAACACAATCGTAATGTGGGTTTTATTTTATTATCATTGATTAACTGTTTTGCAGTAATATATCATAACTTATTTTGTTATCGTCTGTGGGAAATTAATCTTGTTCTTGTAAGCCTGCTTTCGAACATTTCATTTTTGGTTTCTCAAACATATATATATATATATACTAATTGATTCTATTAATTTTGATCTGTATATTTAACTTATGATTAGGTAATTTCGCCAATTATTTACGAATTCAATATCAATGTTCAGCAATCATAAATCACTCTACATCAAAATCAGATGGGATATCACCACATAATTCAACCAATTCAGTGGCCTGAAGACAACCTTCTGTTGTTGCCTAGGCCTAATTTGGTTTATTCTTGAATTCACAGCTCATCTAACTTATAATATGTCGTTAAAGCCAATTTTTCACGTACTGTGTATAATACCATACTTACTAGTATAACTACCAAACATAATGTTATCATTACTGAATAAGTGAACTTCCACTTATCTAATCTACTTCCTTCCGTTGTAGCTCTCCTATGATGTACATTTTGTTTAACATTCCTTGATACTTAGTCAGCTCACGAACAGGGCAAGTTTCGGATTTCATCCTATAAGTTTGATAGTCGTTTTAAAATTTGAATCTAGTTTATTATTCTGAATTAACTTTAACTCTTTTATTGGCAATAGCTTTGGCTAGTAAGGTATTCTTATATTCAACGGATTTCATGTATATTTAGTTTTACTTCTAAGAGAAGAGGACAACGTAATTCCTTGGCTAGGAGCTAAACTAATTCTAACCAATCTAAGATATTACCTATTATTTAATTTAATTACCTCAGCTAGGTAAAGAAACCAATTTATTTTTCATTTAGGCCATAGTATCGATAAATTAAGTTCATCTTTTACAAATAAAATAACCAAGTTTTTGGTGTTTTAATTTTATAACAATATGTTATAAAATGTTTTATAAAATGTTCAGGGTTACATACTGTAAGGGGACCTTCTACACATGTGGGGATAACTTTCTCTTTCATTTCCACACTTAGAGCTAACGAATAGTTAAAGGTTGAAGTTAAGTATACAATCCTATATAATTTGAACATTCTATTCGTTGCTTTCAAACACATCTCTATAAACACCCTAAGTGTATCCTTTGCTGCAGCTGTCTTTACATAAGTTCATTTGTAATACATATAAATCTATTCACTATTTGTAGGTTTCATATATTGTAAGTACGGAAGTAATTTCCTATCAATTTCATCCACTATTTTTTCTAATATTTTTGGACGTATAAAGTATGAATTAACTTTCTGTCTTCAGCTACATACATAATACTTGTTTTGACCTAAATAATTCAGTCTTACAATTTCCAATTGTAAATAATAATTTTTATTAGTTATTTTGAATTCTAGAATTGAAAACTAACATTTTAGTTCCTGCTTTATGAAGTTCAGACGGTCTGATTCTGGTATGTATCAAATTTTTGTAATGTTTACTGAGACATTGGACACTTTTCCAAATTTCTGGTCATCTAATTGAAGAGTCTGGTTTAATTAGTTCATTACAGTAACCTGTTAAGTTAACTATTTGTATCTATACCTGTCTTTGTTGTTCGATTTTTTGTTTAATTGACGTAAATCGTATGTTTTTGCTCATGCGAAGAAAAATTTAAAAACATTTCCACCTGCCTCTATTAAACCACATTTTGGTTGAATCCGATCGGAAATCGAGACGCTATTTTTAATATAATTTAATTCTAATAACAAAACTTCTAGCTCGATAAGATATCATTTAACTAAGGTGTTAGATTTCTTAGTTCCTTCCTGTATGATCCTTTCTGAACATTAGATTGCGATAACTTTATTTGTCATATGAAATGACGTAATATTTTCCGAAGCACCGTCATCGAAACTAACACGACTACTT
This sequence comes from Tachypleus tridentatus, assembly GCF_004210375.1. NCBI lineage: Eukaryota > Metazoa > Arthropoda > Merostomata > Xiphosura > Limulidae > Tachypleus > Tachypleus tridentatus. The sequence goes on from NC_134830.1 coordinate 155,513,527, forward strand.
ACGACAAAAGATTTTGCGAACAATATTACTTCTTCTCGTAATCAAATTATTAATCGAACATTCTGTAAAAATGGTATATCTTCGAAAATTATTCACTTATCTCTTGATAATATAAGATTTTCTTTTTCAATAAAAAGCATACGCGTCTTATTTCTTACCGGTAAAATACGTTATTTGCCGCCATGTTTCCACTCACCAAAAGGAAAATGATCGTAATAGAGCTACAGATATTTCTACAACTGAAATAAATAAAGAGAAATGTCCGATAACCACACAGACACAAACATTATTTATGTCTATAAATATTATTTATACACATCCTATATTGTCAACTTAAGTCTAATTACAGCTACGACTACGGCTTAAGATATTGTTAAAAGCTTCTAGCACACCACGTGTTTCTTCAACAGAGCTAACAATAATCAGTGATGTCGAGAAACCCACTTGTTGAGAAATTTATATGTAAAAACGGCTCGTTTGAATTGAGAAAATATTTAACAATAACTCTATTAGTGTCATTTGCGGGTCTATTTAGAACTACTTGGGGATAAAATTTCACTTGTCTTTCAGTAGGGGTAAGGATTACTTCTGATTGAATTGGTACACGACCACATGATCTACGGTTATAATCATGTTTAACAGTATCATCTTACGCCATTATAGATGTTCTTGATACACGGTCCCTGGGTACAGGGACGTTGACGTCAATAGATAGGGTATACGTAGGGTTATCTATGTCAACACTTCCATCACCTAATGTAGCATTAACGTCCTATAAATTTTAAGCTTCTAACCTGGCTTCACGATTTCTTCATTATCATAAGATAAATCTAGCTTATTCAAATCATTAGATTCCACTTTTACATTTTCTTTTTTGTCAGTTGTCTGGTTTTCATCAATCATATATTCGTGTTTCCTTTCTTCATTTTGTTTAATCTATTAACATGTACCAACTGTTTTCTTTTTCCACACATTTCTTTATTCTCAAAATAAATTAAACTTGTTTGTTTAAGGTCTCTGAAAGTGTCTTTCCACAGTTTTACTTGTTTCTTGTTGTTTTCTCTCTTGACGATAAGAGTATATAACAATAATTTATGTTAATTTTACATAATCGGTTTCGCTTTTTTATTTGTTTGTTTCTCTCTATGTAGAGCAGGTTGTGTTAAATGTTTATGATTTATCTCCAAGGCTTACTGCATTCTCTGTAATAGCTCAGTCTTGTAATCATAACCTTCTGCATGATAAAATATTTTTGTGGTCATTATCTCTTGCCTAAGCAGCAGTACATCTCTGCCGTGTAATAGGAAAAAGAGGACTTTCCAAAGTAGACTCATTTTCAGCACTTTTGTAATAAACGAACCAGCTCTTCCCAAGTTTTATTATCTTTCTCACAGTATTGAGAGATCATATCTAGCAAAGTTCTGTTTCCGCTTTTTGTACAGACAAGCAAGTTATTCATTAACTCATCATTATTTTGTTCAGTACTCACATTATCTAAATCACAAATTATTGGGCCACACACTCACATAAAATTAATAGATGAGTTTTAATATTTAATTAGCTAATCTTCAAAGTGAGTTTACGGGATATGAAGTTGGCTTGGTGACAGTCGAAGCTTTCTTTGATAATACAGTTTTTTTAAAAGATACCCTGACATCTGGCTATCTATTTTTATTTTATGAAATGAAAGAAACGGCGGTAAGACTAATTATATTCACTCTTGGTGCTTTACTGTCAACTACAGTCAGAAATCTTTATTAGATGGGATTTTATCATAATCTCAAATCAAAATCTTTTTAGTTCACGGGTACATGCACAAAAATATACTCTTTTCTTTCCTTTTAACTGTTTGAATCACACTAGACAGCAATATGTTCCAGAAAATCTTTCAAATGAAATATTTATTTATCAAATAAATTCATGGTTTCAGAACATTTAAAAAACAAAACTTAAGTTTACAGATTTTTCCATTTTTGTCAATTCCAGTCCAAACATAAAATACTTTTATTAACATATTTTCAACGTTTCCTTTTTAATAATGAACTGAAACAGTGTTGTAGAACAATGTCTTTGTCTTTACTTTACGGTAACACTTTCATATTTCCTGCATGGTTACAGTTTTGATGCGATATAGGAAAACAGTGTGACATCTTATTGTCCAATTTAATGAGATTCATCGAAGTGTTAAAAGTCAAACAGTATTATTAAATTCGCTAGCTTCTGATCTAATGAACCAATAAGGATCAGAATTTCATAAAAAATCTAGCAATATATTTGAGACAAGATAACTTGTAGACATTATAAATTAATTATATTACAGATATTACAATCAATAAAGATAGTGTAACTATCCTTAAAAGAAGAATAGAATATTCCACATGAAGCACGTACCAATTACTCGGAAACAAGCTTGTAAAGTAAATTAAATATTCACATCGATTTCAGATCTGTTTACAGCTTTTGATTGAAACAATAATAAAGATAGAGAAACTTATTTAATGAGAACATGAACTGTTAATTATACATACTATACCAATGAAAAAAAAAGTTATTAAATAAGTACCTGACATTAAAAATTAGCGTTTAGAAAGTTTGTTTATATTCAGTTGTGTTTGTATGTTTTTATTATAGCAAAGCCACATCGGTCTTTCTGCTGAGTCTTCCGTATATTCAGTTGTCTCTACTGTAAAACATAGAACAATAAATCATTAAGAAGTAATTATTGGACGTACCGTGTAACGTATAATTTAAGTAAAATAGTAAATTTTCATCTAAATAGCTTTAAGTTAACTTATTTAGAAAGCTTGACATAATGTAGCGACACCAAACCTAAACTTGTTTGGAGTGTGACAAACAAATAAATAATAATAATGTGTAAAATAATAACAAACAAATTAAAGTTTTTGCATAAAATAATTGAAATTGTAACATAGGGAACTAATAACTCTGTATTTTACTTTTGGACGAAATTATATAAACGCCATAAGGCTTATTCAACACGATATCGGACTTTGAAATTACATCAGTATCAGAAAGAAAACTAAAAACAATTCTATAAAGTTTGTAGCGTTGATTTGTGATTTAAATTTGTTTATCAATACATCTGGAAAAAAATCAAATTATAAAGTACGACCTTTGTATAATTTAAAATCAGTGAATAGTAATCTGGGTCATGAAAGTTTCGTAACTCGGAGCTAAGGCCTTCACAGTGATGGCGTCATTACAACACATTATATAAATTCGTAAATTTGAAGAATATTTTCAAGATAACCAACTAACTTGCAGCTGCTATCAACGTATTTCAGCTTATTGCAGTATAATAAAGACGAAGTCAGTGGTAAGTGTTTTATAGTTTTTTTTCTGTAAGTTAATTATCGGTTGAACTCTAGCACAGATCCCCGGAGACAAATAATGGTATTTGGTGCATGGTATCATTCTAGTATGAGAAGTGGCAAAATAATATGAGATAAATGGACCAAAATTCATTTCTGTTCATTAGAGACCTGATCTCATTACATTGTTAGTGAAATATAAATTGATAACATAATTCTTAGAAAAGTATTCTATTTCAGTATAACAGAATTCCCGGTAATATAATACTATGACATCCGCTCTCATCATATAAAACAACAAACAATAAAATTATGTTGAATTTCCCACCAAGCACCTCGCGCTGAATCTGTCACAACATCAGTAAAATAATCTTTATGTTCACTAGATTCACTAAATTAATCAGTCATTTCTATTACAGTTATTAATACAAATTTGGCTAAAGATTTGAACAAAACATGAATAGTGCCATTTATTTTATACGTAATCTATTCTATGTATGAACATTTCGCAATAAAATATTAAAACTTTATGGGAAAAGGTTATAGGATAAGCTAAATTACATCGTACTAGTTTGTGTAACTGTTTGTTTCTGTGAAATAACTTTGGATCTATAGAATTTCCTCACGGAAGAAGCAAATAGGTTGGTTGTTTGATGGTCCTAGTTTCATAAAAAAATAAAATTTATTATTTATTTTTTTTCAGAATATTATTCTACTTGTCGTGATTACGGTCCACACTGTAGGAAGTTACGCTAAAAACGGAAGTAACAAAAAAAACCCGAAACATCCACAATGGTTATGGTGGTTACGAATATATAGGGAGAAATAGTAGAGCTCTTAACAGACGTAGGAATGAAAGTGGTTCTGATAAGAAACCAGATTTCGGAGTATGTAACGTAAATGGAAGATACAATAAGAATATGTTTAGAAGAGTCACAAACGTAGGTTTGGTTTTTGACAGTGACCCTAACTTAAGAGATGGGTTAAGAAGAGGAACACGAACAGCAAGACAAGGAAGTTCCGAAGGAAGAAGAGAAAGTGATATAAGATTGTATGGTGAACTAAGAATGAATGACAGTCTACATTTGGACACATAAAATCGTATTGGTGGAGGGTAATTGGTAACAACTCACTTAATTTCGATGCTTAAGTTAGTATAAATAAGTAAGAATATCGACATTTAAAATCGAAGGAGTTTCAAAGTTTCTCTTTCCAAATAATAAAGTTAATCAATTTAACCACCAGGCCATACCTCTCGGCTCGTGTATCTGAGCATCGCTGGTTTAAATAATGCTTTCCCTATCATTGGTCAAAGTTTACCCCAACATTTTCAAAATTCTTGATCTATGTTATGTCTTTTTTATTAATATTAACATTATCTCACAGGATAAAAGAATGCATACTCTGTTTTTTTAATAACTATAACCCCTTATTGACTTTGGTATGTTAAGTTTTTGGAAGAATCTGGTTTGATAACTTTATTGTTTTTAAAATATTTGAATATTTAAAAAAAATTGCCGCCTTCTAATGGTTAATATAAGTCGTTGGTTTTCTAGGTAATGTGTAATGTTTAAGAGTTTACAATTTATACACATTAAAAAAGTATCAGGTATGAAATGAGACACATAAGGGCCTCAGGTCACTTTGTTTATTTAATGCAAAGCTACACAGTGGGCAATGTGATCTTTGTTTGTCGCATAGATCCTATACCAGATATTAGCGATTTAAGTAACTAAAGTCATCGATAAGTCGTTGGGGGAAGAAAGAGAACAGTTGTGTTTGTGCAGCATAAGTAATCTTCGATTTTATTAAGGGGTAGGAATGGAACATTTTGACTTCTACTTCACAATTAGCTGAAAGAAAATAAGAGGAGATTCATAAATAAAATAGCGTCTGTGATATATTATTTTGTTGCAAAAGATCCCACTGGTGTGTATATATATATGTCGGTTGTAATAACATTTAATGGAAATTGAACTTAAATGAATACAAAAATTATCTATATATATGTATAAATAAAAGTATAGTGCATATTGAAACCAATTACAACAGTAATCAAATAATTTATTGTTGTCTTCAAACATCAACTTCTCAGGATAACAAAGAGAAAGTTTACAGCTCTTTGTTATCCTGAATATGACCTACATAGGTGGAAACGTTGTTGTCTATTTTATTTTAATAAAAATTTTAATACCCATACCATACGTCTTGAGATAATTTTTCGCTTCAAGTGGGTTTCTCGTTATCACGAATAACTTCCCAAATCCTTTGAAAATTATTAAATTTAATTAAAAACTTACTTAAAACAACATCGACAATTTTATGCTTTTAATTCAACTTATATTAAACTTTATTGATGTTTTTTCCTTTTTACAGCTTCTTAGAATCTGGATTATCGGCGGTAGAAGTGATGTTGTGAAATCTTTCTTTTGTTGAATCAACAACCCGTAGGTAATATAGTGAAAGAAAAATATAATGAAATTACTGTAAACTGAATTTTGATATAAATAAATTTTGCATTGGAATTTAGTTTGATTTTTACGTAACAGAAAACAAAGAAGAATAAACTAAATAAAGTAAGAAATAAAGTGTAATTTAAAGTTAAAAGAAAACATTTGTAAATCTGTTTGTCTGTGTTTACCAGAAACACGTTTCGATACAGAATCATATGTTTAATTAGGCTAGTTTGTTATTAATATATTTTGACAAAAAATATTTGAATAAAGAAATTAATCAATGGGTTTTTAAAGAAAAACCTGACGTGTAGTTTAATAATATTTAGACTCCTTTATTAATTCCACAGTGGAGTTAGTTTCAACTTGTAAACTGAATAAAGTTTGATACATGTTAACATATTGTTTAGTTTATGATGAACAGTGTTTACCAGAAATGTTATATTTTTCACATCCTTTATCGGAACTAACAGAAATTTGAGAGAAAATGATATACTCTTTCAGCCGTGGGGGCGTTATAACGTTACGGTCAATCCCACTATTCGTTGGTAAAAGAGTAGCCCAAGAGTTGGCGGTGGGTGGTTATGACTAGCTGCCTTCCCTCTAGTCTTACACTGCTAAATTAGGGACGGTTAGCACAGATAGCCCTCGTGTATTTTTGTGCGAAATTGAAAAACAAACAAACAAAGCGGAAGACTTTCGAAACGTCGTCCTCTACACTTGCTTCCACAGCAGGCAATTGCCGTCCATTCTACGAAGTTTCATAATATTTGATAGTTTTATTCCCATCCATATTAGTGTTAAATTAATCTAATACAAGTACAAAGCATCAGAGACATACACAGGTGATGACAAAATATATACAATAATTTTATTTTTCGTGAAATACTAAGAAAAAAATAATGTTATTTTTGTATTGTAATCATGTCATAATGTAATTCATTATTAAAATATAACTGGATTAAATACTTATTGAGAATAAACTTTCTGAAACAAAATAAATAAGTTATATAATGATCATGTTTATAATACAGAGGAGTTATAGAAAAACAGGTACAACAAAACACGATTAAGTTGTGTGATAACTATTCATACAGCTAAACTAGTTACAGTTTTAGTTTACAGCTGGCCAATAATAAGTTGATAAACAACGATGTGTGAATATAAGGAATTCATTTATTGGGTAAACATGTATTATGTCCCATCCCGAGGAAAGAAAATCACTTTATTATATGTATAATATTTTATATTATCGTTCAAGTTCGTAAAATAAAGATTTTCGTGATTCTTCGTATGTACGGAAAAATAAAATTAGGCACACCTGGATCCTGAGACGAGACTATAAAAATGTTCATGTTTGTAAGACGAGACGATTGTAATAATTTTGGTCATTCAAATAAAATTCGTAACTATTAACCCTATTAACTTGGTTGTATAATAATCATACCATGAGCGAGAGGTTCTTTATATTTACTGACGAGAGACACAAATATTAAAACTTGCCACAACAGAAGATGTGTTGCACGAAGTCGATAGCTCTCACTATACCTTCTCCCCCGCTGGTACTTCGGTAAGTCGATGGACTAACAACGCAAAAATTCGGGGGTTCGATACCCTTCGGTGTTTTCAGCAGATAGCCTGATGTGTCTTTGCTATAAGAAAACACATACACATACTATACGTTATGAAACTGGTGACGTAATTAAACAGGGGCAGCAAACTAAACATAAATATGTGAGTCAACATATATTCATTCACAAAAATGTTTTGTTCCTGTTGACATGAACCGTAACTAGAAAGGGGTGCTCGACAGTACAGGACAGTTCAGTTGATTTTTGAAGTTATGTACAAATGTACACAAAAGTCTACTTGGGATATGTCTTTCACGGGTATCGAAACGTTCAGCATCCTGGAACATTATAAAAATATAATTGGTGTTTAGGGGGTGGGATAATTGGTTCCTCTGCGAAAAGACCTAATATGCTATACTTTGTATGTTCTCCTTTTGATAGGAAGTCGTTTTTTGTGTTATCATAAGAAGATATGTTACAAAAATTTCAAACTCAAATTTTACAACGAAGTGTAAGAATTCTAAGTGTGATTTATGTTTTGACGTCAAGTTTTAAGTATGACAGATTTAGTTTTTTCAGTCATTGCAATAATTTTATAAGAATATGCAGACACTATTATTAAATCAATAATGTCTAATAAATTGTGGCTAGGATGTTTTGAAATGAACGATATAACAGTATCGTATAACATTCAGTGTTAGGCCTAACTAAGCCTGTTAAATTTGACTGAGGCTTCACATTTCACGAAATTAAAAGTAGGAGTTGTACAAAGTGCTAATACGCTGTTTTAAACGTAATCGAAATTCAAGACAAGTTGTTTAGTTAGATATCAGTTATTACATTTAGTCTTCCACTCAGCTGTTTGACCGTTAAATGAAAACGAGATGATGAAAACTTCGTGTCTCAAGTAACATCAAAAAGAATGTTTTAAATGTATTTAAAATTGTTTTTCTTATGGCTTTAAACAGAAATTGGATCAAATAAACTAGGAAGGGCCTTTAGGTAAAGTTCCAGCGTCATTTATTCACGATTCTTTTGAATATGATATGCATCTTGAAGATTATATGTTTCAAAACAAATGAAAAAGTACTTCTTTTGTAACTTACGTTACAATTGACGTCAAAACACGAGATAAACAACATCCAATCATCTTATAGTTAAGTGATTTTTATTAGCAAGGGTTCCGTTTTTTATCTTGGTTTCTGAAATTAAAAATAAAAGTTGTACAAAGTGCCAAAATGATGTTTTGAACGAAATCGATATTCAATACAAGTTGTTTACTTAGATATCAGTTATCACACTGAGACTTCTACTCAGCTCTTCCTTGTACACTCTAATCGATTGACATTCTTCTAAACGTCTTAAACATATTTGACCCTTAAATGCAAACGAGATGCTGAAAACTTCGTGTCTCAAGTAACATCAATAAAGAGTATTTTAAAATGTATCTAAAATTGTTTTTCTCGTGGCTTCAAACAGAAGTTGGATCTTAATAGACTCGGAAAAGCCTTTAAGCAATATTTCAGACTTATTTATACACGATTCTTTTGAATATGATATGCACCTTGAAGACTATATGTTTTGGAACTAATTGAAAAATACTTTTATAATTTACGTCAGAAATGACGTCAAAACACGAGAAAAAACATTTATTCATCTCAAAGATAAGTAATTTTTATTAACAAGTGTTCCGTTTTTTTCTTGGTTTCCAGTAACACTTAAACATAAGCATCATGTGAATTGCTGCATAATGAGAGAAACAACGAAGCTTAAAATTACTTAAAATCGAGGTCTATTAATCGAAATTGTTAAAATCACGTTTGTCAAGATCGAACAGAACCCAAAAGAAGTTCAACTAATTTATAATTCTATTTGAATATTTTAATATTTTTATTTCTGGGAAACAAACCGAATGCACTTATAAAAAAGTCAAAAAACAAGAAACAAAAACATGTCATAATTTATACATTGTTTACCACATTTGTAGATACTAATTCGTGAGTTACTTTAAAAAACTCAATATAAGGTCATGATGGATGAAACTTTGGGGTCAAAGGTAAAAAATTCTGGTCATGCTGAAGCAAAATAATATAATAGTTAAATGTGATATGAATGTTAAATATAGATTTTTTTAAGTGTTTGGATATATGTCTGTTTTATTCTTTTTACCTGTTCTACAGATTATACAAAAGATTTTATCACTAGGAGATTATTTTGGGGTCAAAGAGATTATTCTAATTGATTTTATTATTGCAGAAGTTAAATATTGATTTCCTTTTGCTTGCTTAAACAGAAGATAAATGAATAAAGCTGACAGATAAAGAATAAATTGACACGTCTAAGTGTACACTTTCTGGCTTATTTAGAAGTGTCAATTTATTCTTTATTATCCTTTGTCTAATTGACACGTCTAAGTAGACACTTTCTTGTTTATTTAGATGTGTCAATTTATTTTTTATTATCCTTTGTCTAATTCCAACCCCTGTGGCACACCGGTATGTCTGCTGACTTACACTACTAAAAAACCGGTTTTCAATACCTGTAGTTTTCAGAGCACAGATAGCTTATTGTGTATCTTCCTGCTTAATTACAAAAAACAAATTATTATTAAGCAAACGAAACATTTCTTATTTCTCTACTTATCCTGAAAACGAAAATAAATTTCTCCCATGTAAATGTTACTTTATAAACACTGGAGGATTCATTTTTGTCCACGTCACTCATGTGGTTGGTTTAACCTCAAAAAGGCACTTGTAGTAATGGATATTAAAATGCATGTGTTGGAAATCAGTGATGTCGAGAAACCCACTTGTTGAGAAATTTATATGCAAAAACGGCTCGTTTGGGTTGAGAAAATATTTTACATAGAAGAGCGAACAACGTTTCGACCTTCTTCGGTCATCGTCAGGTTCACACGTTGTTCGCTCTTCTATGTAAAATATTTTCTCAACCCAAACGAGCCGTTTTTGCATATAAACATGTGTTGGAAAGTTGACAACAAAGAAAAGGTGTTTAATGTTATCTGGAGTGAAATAACAATAATGACGTGATTAAATTTTCGTTTAACTCAGTGAAAAATCATGTTTTTTTAAATAAAATTTTCAGAGTGAAAAAGTTGCTTTATGACCGAGTTGATTATCTAAAGGCTTGAAAATCTATTTAAAACTATTTGTACGTATCAATTAGTTGGACACTTGCCCATTGGAGACTCCTTTTTTTTTTTTCCTTCTGTAGAATGTGATATCTACGTCATTGACTAATTGGTCTAACTGCACAACGCAAGAACAAAAGTTGAGACGAAACTGAGATAATTAATTGAGGAACTGGAGTGCTTATCCAAGTGATTAAAGAAATCCTGTTAGCAACATTAGAGAAATTGAAATATTTTCTTATTGCTTTGAACAATAGGTACAAAGATATGCAATTTAGTTTTCCAATATTTTTTAAAACTTCACTAAAGCTATTGATCATAGTCAAAAGTAAACCACAAAATAAAGTATGTTTAAAACAGTGCCAGTCAACACTGTCAGCCGCAGAGCAGCACGAATGCCATTTTCCAAAGAGTAAAGATTCACTGTTGTATCCATACTGGAAGCACATAGCTGCGAAGTGTAACACAATATTTTCAGGTATATTGTTCTAATAATTGTAAAATTAAAAAAAATCCGTATAGAATTTAGTTTTCCAATTTTTTTAAAGAAATATTATGAAACAAATTTGCTTCATTTTTTTTATTTGTGAAGCTTTAATAAGCTAATGTTGCTTTTGTTTGCCGTTGTGTATAAAGTTGTGAGTATCGAAGTCTGAATTTTAACGTTATAAGCTATCAAAATTGATGAAAATATCGCTGTGGTATTAATTATCATAACATTAACATTAACAATGAATAAAAAAAACCTTCATTTCCCCCCAGGTAAAAGAACCAAAATAAGTTATTACTTTTACTCTTGTTTTGGTTTTTTCTTATCTTTAATTCTTTATTATTATTATTATAAAGAAACAATATAATAAACATGTAGCAGTTATAAGCAAAAAACAGGAAACAAATCTTCTTGTTATAAACAAACAACGGCTCAGCAGGGCCAAGCGTGTTAAGGCGTTTGACTCGTAATCAGAGGGTCGCGGATTCGAATTCTGCTCGCATCAAATATGTTCGCCCTTTGAGCCGTGGGGGGCGTTATAAAGTGACGGTCAATCCCACTATTCGTTGGTAAAAGAGTAGCCGAAGAGTTGGCGGTGGGTGGTGATGACTAGCTGCTTTCTCTCTAGTCTTACACTGCTAAATTAGGGACGGCTGGCGCATATAGCCCTCGAGTAGCTTTGCGCGACATTCAAAACAAACAAACAATATAAAACAAAGCTGCTGATCATAAAAAACACTATAAAACAAATCTACTTATTATAAACAAACAATATATTTGAAATCTATTAAGGTATTAAAACAATGTATTAGTGACTTTTGAACAAAAGCCCAAACAATGGGCGATCTGCGTTCTGTACACGGAGTGGAACTGAGCTCCGAATTTTAGCATTTTAAGTTGAATCTTGCTTCTAACAAACAGGCAACAAAAAGAGGAAATTATGATAATCCACTATTATGATAATTACAAAATTAAAAGAAAATAGTTAGATGATGAAATATACACAAAACCGAAAAATCAGTCTTAACGTGTAAAACATAATTCATGTTATACATGAAAGAAAATGAAACACGATAATGGTGAAAAACGTCTGTAAAAGTTAAAATTCCCTTGTTATATCTCGACTCGTAATGCTCGCCATCTCAGGCGTGGAAGCGTTATAAGTGACGGTCAATCCCACTTTTCGTTGGTAAAAGAGTAGCCCAAGAGTTGGGCGGTGTTGACTAGCTGCCTAATAAGGAACGGCTAGCGCAGTTAGCCTTCGAGTAGCTTTGCGCGAAAATTCAAAGCAAACCAAACAAACCCTAATAACCAGATAGTTTCGTCAGCCTCACATTCACAAGTTTCTTGACCTTTATAATAATACTCTCTTCAACTTGTACTGCTTGGACAATTTTGTACGTCATGAAGAATGGTATAATGATATGTTTCAGTTAAAAACTATTTCTTACACATAAAACTGCGGATTGTGGCCTCATGGTAATGAAGAAATTCTGATGTTTTTTAACTTTACAGTATTCAGATTTTATTGGACATTGTGAAAAGCCAAAATATTCAAATAAATTAATCTAGATTGCAATCTCTTATGATGAGTACAGTTGGTTTAATGTTGCAAATAACGGGGCTATATCCGCCGAACACTATATTATTAATAAAAAAATAAATAAAACACATGAAACATCATAGAAACAAAATAGATCATATCATGTCAGGTTTGTTTTGAAAGAAGATTAAACAATGGAATAGAATTAAAATGTCCATTTGCCTACAAACAACTAAAAACAATTAATTTGGACAATGTCACCTTCAACAAAGCTATCTATCAATGTCAAAGGTAAACTACAATACAAAGTATGTTTGAAACAGTGCCAGTCAACACTGGCAACCGCAGAGCAGCACGAATGTCATGTAAACAAGAGTCACTACACTGAACAAGTTGTGATTTCTTTTAACTTTTCTCTCGCCCTCCGTTCGTACAGCTGTAAGTCTACAGGTTTACAACGCTAAAATAGGAGGTTCGAATCCCCTTGGTGGGATCAGTGGATAGCCACATGTGGTTTTGTTATAAGAAAACACACATACATCTATTTCTCTCCGTCTCTCAGAGATATTTTTCAATCTTTTACTACTGTTTCTTCTCTCATTTCTCTTTTCCAATTCAATTTTTATTAATTTGTAATGATGTTGCGCACATTAACTACATTACAAAAAAATCAAAGCTTAAGGTTTCACACCATGCCATTTTCCAAAGAGTAAAGATTCACTGTTGTATCTATATTGGAAAAACATCGATGCGAAGAGTAACAAATATTTTCAGCTGTATTGTTCTAATAATTTTAAATCAAAAGAAGAATCCGTACTGTTCTGAAAGGAAAATATATTGAGCCCGGCATGGCCAGGGTGGATTAAGGCGTTCGACTCGTAATTTGAGGGTCGCGGGTTCGAATCGTGGTCGCACCAAACATGGTCGCTCTTTCAGCCTTGGGGACGTTATAATGTGACAGTCAATCCCACTATTCGTTGGTAAAAGAGTTGGCGGTGAGTTGTGACAACTAGCTGCCTTCTCTCTGGTCTTACACTGCTGAATTAGGGACGGCTAGCACAGATAGCCCTCGTGTAACTTTGCGCGACATTCAGAAAGAAACATAAGTTTTTCTTTTATAAAGAGATTGCATTTAATTGAATTGTTAGTTTCTTAATTTGAAATGGTGACAGACATTCAATAGTTTGTCATTTTTATTCTGTATTATATTATTGTACTTCAGGTTAGTCGGATTACATGTGGAACATTACAGTATATACGTAATTCATTGATAATATACTTGACAGGAAATCTCTTAAAGTATGTTTTAATGGTCATTGAGAGGTACAGACATGCGTTTGCAGTGAGTAACACGCATACTATTTAGAAGTTTGGAATGATTAATTACGCGATACGTTGGGTATAATCACACAATTCTTTTCTTTTTGAGACAAGTAATGTATTTAGACTCCACAATATTTCATTTTCTGTGTCAGGTTTTGTATAGGAAGAATTTTTTACAGCAGGATTATATGACTTGTTGGTGATAAATTTCAACAACAAACACACAGCACACAGTAATCTTGTTTTAAAATAATATAAATTAAAACAAGTCAAATGTGTATACAAATGTTTCTTACATTGTTGGTTATAATATTGTATTTAGAGTTCTAAATAATTGTCTAATTTTGGTCAAAGTCCACTTACTCTAGTTCAGTTATTTTGGAACATAATTGACAAGATAAATTATTCTCATTACTTTGTTATTACAATGCAGTCTGTAGTAATTTCACTTCAAAATCACAAATATAACTCTTTGTTAGCACAATTGTATCCAGGGCTTCAAGTAATTATTTCTTTTTCATCAAAGTCCACACAGTCTTGACCATTACTACTTTAGAACTCAATTGACAAGACAAATTATTCTTCTCTACTCTGTTACTACAACTCAGGGTGTGATAATGTCACTTTAAAAATCTTTCTTGTATATTCTTTATGGGTAAACTCACAATCAACAACCCAAACCTATTTATTTTATGTCGAACTACATTTTAGAGCGAGTAATTATAGCTTGACAAAAGCCTAGAAAGTTTCATACACTACTAGATGTTATGAGACAATAATACACAATTAAGACGAATAAACTTGAAATGTTCTAGTAACATTACGCAATCATACAACAATCAGCAATTCATAACTTGTGAGCTTTAAGATGTATGATTAGTAAGCATTTATTTATGTTAAAAAACGTGTGTGAGAAAGTATCACGTCTAAAATAACTAAACTTAAGATTGCACCATATAAACTGGTTAAATCATAACACTTAAATTAAGATGAAACAATCGTGTTATATCTAACACTTTTTAAGCATTTTTAATGAATCGTTGCATATCACAACCTTCTTAGTTTAGCCACACCACACGCAAATAAATACTGTTTTGAAATTCAGTTTTCCCCACTTTTTCTCAGAAGAAAATTACAAAATTGTCTCAGAAATGAAAATGTAATTAGTGGTATATTTCAAACATTTCGTGTGATAGTCTAGTTTTTAATGGACTTCTACATTCATTTGCAATAGCAGCAATTATTGTGCATTTTATCACTCCATAAATATTATTAATAAAAAAATTTGGTAAACCTCATATTTTTGAGAATTTAAACTTTTCACTTCATATAATTGAAAATGTTTCATTTTTGACATCAAAACACGAATAAAATCTATACATTGCAAAACCTTCACATAATAACATAACGCTTCAATCATTTAAAATGCTTTTAGCTCTTGTCCAATAAAGTTCCCAAAGTCTCAATCCAACATCACAGAGATAAAACGGATATAAATAAAATACGATTATTTTTTTCATCAAAACCTTTACCTATTATTGATAATAATATGTTTTTGGTTTTAGTAGGATTCACCTTTAAAACTTATTTGTTACAAAAGCATTCTAACTTAACTGTTATTATTTTGTAAAGTTAAATCTGTTAGTTTTCAGCATATATCAGCTCTTACGCCATCTATTCTAAGTTTATTTGTTATTAACCTTTTCACCATTAAAATGAAGTCCCTTCTCAGAAGTAAACAAAGCCTAGACTATACACTTTTTTCCAAATTCTGAGGCCCGACATGGCCACGTGTTTATGTCACTCGACTCGTAATCCGAGTGTCGCCTCTTCAAATAGCACATATTTATTTTATGGGATAGTTTAGGAAGCATTTGTTACATTCGTAATTGTTTATTCATTTTCTCAGCTTATAATATTTACGTAAAGTTTCCTTAAAATGAGTAAAGGCAAACTTTGTCACTTCTGTTATGATACTGACCAATAACAGTATACATATCAGGGGTGGCCAAACAGCAAATCGCGAACCATATGCGGCTCGCATATGTGGTTCGCGGAAATATGTTGGCTGAGCTCTTTCTTGCATCAAAATTAATTTAAAATGTAAATAAAAAAATTCAAGCTTTATAATTACTTACCGGGTATAAACTGAGAGTCTACTGGTTTAAAACATAAGTTTAATAGTCATGGTGAATAAATGTATTTAAGAATTTTAATCCTAATTTTAATGCTAAATTTGAGTCAGGTATTAAAGAAATTTTGGATTAACAAGGATTACAGAAGAATTGTGCTGGAGAAATCATTTAAAAGAACTACAAGAGATGTAAGAAAAATGATACGATAGATTAGTTTACATATAAATTGAAAAGAATATTCATCCTTAGTCTAAATCGTTTCGTTGAACTTGAGTTAATAAATGTAAAGGAAATTTCAAATCATTGATTCATTTAATGAATATAATTAACATAAATATCATTTTACCGTTGTTTTGACAGATACTACTCGAGGAGCTTGGCGGGAAATTCAACACATAATTCCTCCTGTTTGTTGTTTTATACGCTTAGAAGATTTGTCACAGATTTGTTTTACTGGGAATTCTGTTATACTGAATTTGATTAACTTACTAAGAATTATGTTATCAATTTATATTTCACTAATAATGTTCCATAATGATATTTGGTATCTTATGATCAGAAATTAATGCTAGTTTCATTATCTGGCATTACTCTACGTAGAGGACTGTTACAAATACAACTATTTGTCTTCTTTGAGTTATGTTGCAGTTTATCCGACAATTAACTTATAGAATAAACTGTAGAACACTAACCACTGTCCTCATCTTCATTAGACTGCGATAAGGTAAAAGACGTTGATATCAGCTGTAAGTTAGTTGGTCATGTTAAAAGTATTCTCCAACTTTTCATGTTTATATAATGTGGTGATTCGACACAATCATACCTAAGGCTATAGCTGTGAGTAACGAAACTGCTATGATGTAACTTTCTACTCATTGGTTTTTAATTAAACAAACGACGTACTGAATAATTAGCTTTCTATTCAAATATATTGGTAAACGAATATAAATCAACGCCATAAATTTTATAGTAATGTTTTTCATTTTATTTTTGATACTGATGTACTTTTAAAGTCCGACATCATGACAAATAAAGTTTATGGTGTTTATATCGTTAGTTCATCCAAAACTAAATTACAGAGTTATTTCTTTTTCTTCATTACAATCTGAATTATTTTATG
The DNA here is from genome assembly GCF_004210375.1 of Tachypleus tridentatus. NCBI lineage: Eukaryota > Metazoa > Arthropoda > Merostomata > Xiphosura > Limulidae > Tachypleus > Tachypleus tridentatus. Next base: position 155,530,645 of record NC_134830.1, read on the forward strand.
TGAAAATTTTAATTTGATTTCTATTTATCACTTTATTATTACTCATTTATCTATCATATTGAAACTTTCCTTTTGTGTTTAGGTTAGATACAGTTACGTTATGTTATGTGAAATTTATTTTATTACAACTTTTACCAGTTGGTGTATCATGTGTGATTAACAACTCAAGTTCTAATTAAATACGATTTTATGTACGTGATAGTTTCATTTAACAGCTCTTTAAGATTGCATAAATAGATCTGAAATTATTGTAAATGTTGAATATACCAAATTTCCAAGTCATTCATACGTGCTTAGTAAAGAATGTAATGCTATTCTTTTAAGGTTAGTTTCATTCACTTTATTGATTTTAATGTCTGTCATATATATAATTTATAATATGTATAATGTATGTTGTATCAAATGGCTTACATAAATAGTATTTCGCAAACTATGTTTGTCGTGCATAAACTGGTCTGAAAAGGAACGGTTGAGAGAATTGAATACTACATGTATATACTATTAATTACTATATTACTATAGTGTTAATACTATTATTATAAACTCTTCCACATATTGCAAATTCTTAAGGAACTATATTAAAAATTTAAAGGTTAACAATGTAGCAAGTCTAACACTAATATCTCATGTGATGTATGAATGTATGTTATAATGATTATCATTTTTCATTTTATTCACTTTTTATAAGAATTATTAGCTTAATATCTTTGTTTGGAAATAACAAAGATCTAATGAGATATTTTCGATATTACGGTTAATAATAAGTAGAAATCTTATTCTCAATAAGCTGTATTAATCACTGGATTAATTAGCAAATTCTAATCCACATTCGTTGATTAGATCAGAATTAAGTGAATATAATAAAATTGTTTGACAGCTTCAATGACTCTCATTAAACTGGACAATAAAATGTCATACTGGTTTTCTGTATTGATGTAGTAATGTAGCTATGTAAAGTAAAGCTAAAAAGATCGTTCTTTGGCATTGTTTTTCGTTATGTGCCTGTCCACAAATAATAATTTAGTTTAAGATCATGATAAAATCACATCTTATAATGATTTTTGACTGTGGATGGCAGTGAAGCATAAGTAGTGAATTTTAATAAATCTTACAGCCACTGATTAGATTTGTTAAAATAAAAATAGGTTCGTAGATGCTATAGTATCTAATTGAACACTGTTGATGTCACGTGAGTGTGTGGCCGAATAATATCTCTGCATATGGGGTTTTTAATACTGTCCCAAAGTATATTTGCAATATTACATAGGCCTGATATTTTAAATGAGATACAAGCTATTTTGAATTTAAAAACAAATTTTCCATGATTCTGATACGCATACTTCGAAATAAATATTTCTATGACGTAGAAATTGTTTAAACAAAACAGGAAGAAAACAAATTCTGGCTTAGATCCAATTATTATTTCGTTTTTAACGTTGAACATTTTTATCATTTTTTGTTGAAGAGAAATATAAATAAACTAAAGAAAAGGAAAAACATTGATGAGAAACGAATATGAACCCTCATTCATCTTGATATGTTTATGTGAAATACTCGTTTTTTATTCTTAAAACTACGTATTGTGGTCTCTCTCTTGTTTATCGACCTTGTTTCTTATTCCAATGTTCAATAAGTACGTTCTTGTCCCAATCACACAAAAAACATTTGTTCAGGTTAATTTTTGTTACGTTATGTTAGCTGAAACTTTCATGCTTTTTGTTTGATTCTTTCAAAAAATATGAAACTCCATATAATTGGATTGTCAAACTTATAACATACAAAAAACTTTTAAGTGTCCGCAAAGTAGCCAATGATGTTTTTTGCAATTGACCTTAAAGAAGAATTTCAAGATTTTCGTATGAAACAAATAAGTAATAGGAAAAGATACATATATGTAACTAGTGTGTAGAATACCTTTCAGACTTCTTTTGGAGGAATCAATGAACAATCGCCACTCACTCTGCTCATTTACTGCAGCTACTAGTGTTAGTATTAATTGTGCAATATTAGTGCAATAAACCGTTAAAACTTCATGCAAAAACAAAGTATTAACTGTTTCTCATTAGTTCTGTACCAGTAATGTGATGTCCCGAGAGAAAATAAGCTCTTAGTCTGAAACTTATAACCCATAATCCCTGGACAATCTTTTAAAAGGCTCAAATCTATCACTAATTAATATATTCATCTTTTGTGAAAACATATGGTTCTCCAGATGTTTCAGGTTGAAACCACTCACTTTTATCATTTGTATTGACCAAATATCAATAAAAAGATTCACTTACGTGCAAGTACATATGATATTTTTCTAGAAATATGGAAGTGACAGAGAAAAATGGTTATCATTTCTGGATTCAACGAACATTATTACTGTATGACATTTGAAAACTTTAAGACAAAAATACATCGCAGGTTTGTGATATTCATTAATAGTAAAGAAGGAAAACTTATTATGCTATTGTAATAACAAATTATTGAAAAAAATGCAGCATGAAGTGATTTTGTTTTGTCGGGATGGGACACAATACATGTTTATCAGCTTATCATTAGTCAGTTATAAACAGAAACTACACACTAGTTTAGTTGAATTTTAATTATCACATAACTTCATGATGTCGCTTTTAGTTGTGTATTTATAACGATTTTTCAATTTTATAAATAGGGTTCTCATTTGGGGATAAAAACTTGTACATTTTGTTTCAGAAAGTTTATTCTAAATAATAATTTAATCCACATGTCTGAAAGTGAATTTCGTTATGACAACAGAACAATACAAAAAGTGGTTTATTCCTTTCATACTATATCACAAATAACAACCTTTTATATGAAAATTTTATGATCTTTTTGGTAAAGCTGTGGTGACTTATACTTGCATTAGATTAATTTAACATTAACATCAATTTAGAAAAAAAAACACATATGTAAAAGGGAAAACTGTTATAAAATATAACAAAAAAGGTAGAATGGAAAGTGAGCCCTAACGAAAATTAAACACGTTGAGACTTGTAATATTCTAATCGTGTGTGTGTGTACATTTCGGTAAAACATTGCTATAGTTTTAAAATATAAAAAAAAAATTACTCTTCAGGTGTAGGAGGTGCAAAGGGATATTTTTCTTTTATTAACTTATCAGAAAGTAAATAAAACATCAACGTCACATATTAAACATTTAATTTTCCTTTTAATGAACAGAAAATAAATATGTAATATCGCCATAAGACTTTAGATCTAGAAGTACCAACAGAACGAATTTTAATTCAGTCGTGAAGAAAGCCAAAGCTAAATAAAGAGTTAGGCATTTTAGGCCTAGTAAAATCATTAGGCTAAAATATTCCAGGATTTTTCTATAGCTTTAAATAGTATATAATGTATTTTTAATCGTTAAATGGTGAAACATACAGTAATATGAAATCATTTCTTTACCACCTACGATTGGCAGTAAAAGATTCATCATTTTATGCACCAAGACAATCATTCCTTAAAACTGACTTTAAAATTTATTTCTCCACGATCCCCCTTCCCCAAAGTAGAGTGGTATGAATGCAAATTGTATAGTTTCAATTATCTTACAATGTTATCAGTTCCTTAGATTAGTCGAATACCGCATTCTACTATTTCACGGAAAAACATATTTTGTCATCATTAGAACGTTTTCGTTTAATGTAATCGGTTTTTCTGTGTTCTTTAATGTTATGGTCAAATCAGACAGAAGACACTGAAAATTTGAAAAAGAAACGCTCTAGAAGAAATATTACAACATGGTCAAATGTTTGATATTGAGATTTATTAATTGTAATGACAATGGTGAAAAATTTAAGTGTAAATAACAAGGCAATAAAAACGTAACATTTTTTGAAGAATGTTAATAAAAGCTTTTTTATAAATATTAAAAGTAAATAATCTAAGACATAAAAATAACAAATATTTATATATTATACTGCCATCTGTTCGTACACAAAAATATTTTTTTTATATCAGTCCATGTATAATGCATATAAATCTCTTCTCTGTTTATAGGTTTCACAGATGGTAATTGTCTTGGTAGTTTTCTTTCACTTTCATCTGACACGTTTTCTAATTTACTTGTACGTATAAAACATGAACTCAATTTTCTGTCTGCAGCTACATACAATACTTTTACTAACTCAGATAACTCAGTCTCATAATTTCCAACTGAAATTATAATTGTTGGTAGTTATTCTGAATTGTAGAATTGAAAAATAACATTTTAGTTCCTACTTTTTGATGATCAGACTGTCTTATTTTTGTAGATATCAAAGTGGTAGTAATGTTTACTAGAGCTTGAGACACATTTTAAATTTCCTTCTCATGATATTCAAGTGTCTGGTAAAATGAATTCGTTATAATCGCCTGTTAAATTAACAATTTCTATAGATACTTGTTTTTGATGTTCTATTTTCTTGTTTAATTCACGTAAATCGTCTGTTGTTGCTTCTCTGAACATAAATTTCGAAACATTTCCACCAGCTTCTATTAAATCACGTTTTTATGGAATTCGATCGTAATTCGAAAAGCTATCTTTAATATTCTTTATATCTAATACAATGGTTCTTAACCTTGTTGGAGGTACCGAACAGTTCCACCTTTTTATATCTCCACTTTTTCGATAAATTTCACAAATGAAAGACCCGGAATGGCCATATGGGTTAAGAAGTTCGACTAGTAATCCGAGGGTTGCAGGTTCGAATCTCCGTCGCACCAAACATGCTTGCCCTTTCAGCCGTGGGAACAGTACAATGTGACGGTCAATCCCACTATTTGTTGGTAAAAGAGTAGCCCAAGAGTCGGAGGTAAGTGGTGATGACTAGCTGCCTTCCCTCTAGTCTTACAATGCTAAATTAGGGATATGGCAGGCGCAGATAGCCGTCGTGTAGCCTGCGCGAAATTACAAAAAATCAAAAACAAACAATAATGCAAAAAACAGTAGTTAACAGAAAAACTGGTGCACGAGCATGTTACGAATTATTTTGTTGTTGATTAGGAATTCTATACTACATAAATAATTTGGTATTATTTAAAATGTAAGTTAAAGATACTTTCTACAAAGAAAAATATGTTATTTTTTAAAAACGTTTTTTCTTCTAGGATATTTATCTAAATACTTCTTCAGTTTCTATCAATAAGTAAATGTAATTCACGTCAGTATTCAACTGATCTTATCTGCATCCAAAAAATGCCGTCCAGTAAGGAGTATTCATTTATGAGGTCATTTGCATCCATAGTTCCCCAGGGAGTTACTAAGGCTGATAGTTCCAACTTGTTTCGCTAGAAGCAAATCATATTTCTGTTAACAGAGCAAGATAATCACAAATTACACCATTTGTTTTGTTATTCGTTATGTTTCCTTTTTTGTTATTTGTTGTAAGCTAAGCACAATGCTACTAAATGGATTACATGTGCTTTGCCCACCACGAAACCTACTTTCTAACGTTGTATGTTCCTATAAATATCATTGTGTCGGGCCTACGTTTGCTTCACTAATTTTTAAAGAAATTTTTCTTTGAATAAGCGACTAGTATTATTTTGTTATTACGCAGAAAGCTAGGCACAAAACTTTTAGCATAAAGATGCTTCAGATTCACCGCGGATCTCCAAGAGAAATTTCAATATAAAATCATTTAACATACATAGATAATTTTTGGTTGTTCTTATAACAAAAATAAACAAATGATTCTAAGAGCTATTTTACTTGTTGGAATTTGAGACTGAATCACACCTTTTTATTACAACATGAAAACAGCAAATAATACAACGAATGCTAGACTCAAGTTGAAATACTAGTGTTGTTAAAATCATTTATAAGTGTTCAAGCCATTTCAAGATTAATCTACTCATCAACCAAGGATAAATGTATTTGTTACCTTGATACACGTTCAAAATCTGAATAACTTATTATTATTTTAAACTTCATCTTCATATTTCGAAATTCTTTCTTTTTTCTGCAATAACTGAGAAACTTCATATTTAGTTTGTTCATTAAAATATTTTTTTCACAAACTGACTATGTTTATATTTTGAACAAGGCGTGAAAAGACAGTTTATTGTGTAATATACGTTTTAATACGAATACAGTATTACAGGAGTGTATAAGGCTTTTTCATGATATGCTAAAAACACATAGGTACAAGAAGTCTTGATATAACTGAAATAGAAACCCTTATGACTAGTTCTCTTCCCGAATTTGATTTGTCCAATTCCTTATAGTTCACGATGCCATGATTATGACCAGTTCTTTTCTCAGATTTCTCCGATTTTTTATAATTCACTTTGGTACCAACGACCTCAAACAATCCGATAAGAATGCTGAAGACTGCTTGTCAGAACCTGAAAACATAATAAGAAATATATTTTTTATAGAAAGAAAACTAAAATTTTATATTAAAAAATTGTTATGCATTTCCGTAAAAAAAAAATTCAATAATTCATTCTTAATTCGAGTGTCGTTATGTGGAGTCCCCGAAACACCAAACATGCTCTTCTTTTCAGCCGTGTGGGTGTTATAATGTAACTGCCAACCCATTATTTGTTGGCAAAAGAGTAGCCCAAGAAATGGGGGTGGGTGGTGATGGCTAGCTGCCTTTCCTTTTGTCATACACTGCAAAATTAGGGACGGCTAGCATAGATAGCCCTCTTGTAGTTTTGCGCAAAATTCAAAACAAACAAACAATCATAAATTTTATACTTACTTTCCCTCTAGCGGTCAGTGTTATTACTATGTTTCTACCTGACAACAACAATAGTTGATGTTCTTTGTGGACCATATAGTGCACCGAGACGTTTTGGGGAATTTATAATTGCATTAATATTTCTGAAAATCTAAGGTATCACTGAGAGTTTTAGCGAAATGTTTTTTGTTTGTCTTAGGAGAGAAAAATTTTATTTTGTTAATCGGTGTCTTGAGAATGAAACAGTCATGTTTACAGAACTATAACGTCTTGTGTTAAAATTTAAAAATATAAATTAATTATTTTTGCACTAAAGAAAGTTGAGAGAGACTGTATTACAGAATACAATATTTGATACATTTTAATCTAGTATGGAAATTAAAGTCCAGTCATCTTATATGTCGTCATAGTACGCTTAGATACCGTACACCGCAGTACAAAGACAGTTGAATTCTATATCAGTAAGAATGTCCAGATTCATTTTATCCCAGTACAGAATGTTCAGAAATAGTGCACTACTATACATGTCAGTTCAGGGGGAAGGAGAGGTTTCAGTAGAAGCTGGCGTTGTTTAATCTACTCTCGCTACTCTTGAAAATGTTGGAAACTTTGTTAAACTTAAGAAACGCTTGTGCGTGAGTTGACTTAACGTGTGAATGACGTTGCACACCAGCAGACATACTGACAGTCAACTAGTTGAGTCCAATGGGAAGGAAACTAAGACGATTGGAACTTGATGAAATGCTGCAGCCCTCGTCTGCATTTCCTGCCGTTGAGGATTTCAGGTATGGTCCTTCTTCCGTCAGGATTGGCCGTTTGGGACTAAGAGTTTAATCGTTGTTTGGCAGGAACTTCACCCTCGACCTTGCCATTATCGGCGATCCTACCAGGAGCGCCAGCCTCCAGACGACATCGCTCTCAGGATTACTGACACTCTCATGTTTTCACGTCACGTCAAGGTGACGGTACGACGAGAGAGTTAGCAGGAGTAATTGTTTAACGATTTTATATCTTCTGTGTTTAAGACCCTTGTAACCCACACTGTCACATGTTTTTTTGTGAATGCCCTTCACTAGACTCTTACTTCCCATTCCAAATTCTAAGGCAATCTGTTGAGAAATTCCTGAGAAATAACATGAAAAACTTTGATTGAATTTTTCTTTTCTACCTTTTTCGCACCGAAAGTATGGAAACTTTATTTGATACACAAAATATTTAACATTTATGAATTTTTTCTCCATATTTGGTACACTCATGGATCTTTATAACTTGTATTTACGAAACTATTTTGATGTAAATATAGTTCACATATGCAAAGTTAATCCACTAATAGCGCTTAAAATAACAAAAGTGTTTGCACATGCCTATGTAAAACGTCACGTGAGATATCGGTCTTACATATTTAATATACAGCTTCACCTACGAATAAAAATGGACCGTTAATAGTTTTTCGTCATTAGGATTAATGACGGCTGATTTAGAGCAACAAACCCATGTGATGAAAGGACGTGCAGATACAAAAAATATTTGTTAGACCAAGGAATCGAAATTAGCTGTTTCTAGCTCAAATTTTCAAAAGAATCAAAAGAGTAGACGTTTGTCATTGATTATTCATTGCCAACTTTTCTGAATAGTTTTACTAACTTTTATAAAATTTTCCTAATCAAAGAACGTTTAGCATCACGAGATGTTATATGAAGCATTTGTATAAATGATGATGTTTCACAGAGCTATGCCGATTTCATAGGGTTAATGACAAGAATCTGTTAGTCTACATTCCATGTCGTTACTATAAATAAGCTATTAACACTGTTTAGAGAAGAAAACGTATGTGTAAAGCTCTGTTCCGAATAATAATGTTGTGATCTTATAAATTTCTTATTTGATGGGATTTGTTAACGTGTATTGATAAAAATTATAATCAAAGGCACATTAAATGTGAAAGTATGTGAGGCTGAAAAGAAGAACTGAATGTGTGACTTAAAGAATTGAAATTAAAATTGAAGCCAAACTGGTTGCTATAATTATACGCCTTAAACTGAATAAACAACGCGGCCAGGCTAATTGATGAATGAATATTTTCTTTAGAATTATTTATTGTGAATGTTTCAAATGTAGCTAGAAGTGTGACCGCCAACTTTGATTTCATTCTATCACGGCTAGAAAAGAAAGGTGTTTAAAACGAAACTTTCCAGTCTTATCTTTGTCATCACCCAATTTGATTTTCGTTGAATACCAGTCTCATGAATTGAGCTATGTGATGAGAGACAAAAGATTCTGTGAAAACCTCTTTACATTTGAAGTGTAATACTTTATAGGTTACATAATAGGTGCTTAAAGGACAAATTAAGTTGAAAGTAGAAGAAATTACAGTTACGGCTGTGTCTTTTACGTGGGTTAGGAAGCATGACATTATTCTAATATAAATAACAATTAAGAAAACAATAATTTCTAAGCATAAAGATTTGATTTATTCTGGGAGAACATACTAGAGTTTTTGACATAACATTGGTTTGACTTGTTCAGACACATTAATGTTCTGTCGAAACATGTAATATGTTACCTCAGAACAAATGACTTCATAATGTTTAAAAATCGTTCTTTGGTAACTTATTATTACTGTGGTTTGCTTAAATGGCACACTTTCGTGTTAATAGAAATATTATTGTTTTCGTGCCTACAAATAAAATAAATAACTTTTACAGATATATTTAAAGTAGATGTCCAATTTTACAATTTTTTCAACGTCAGATTACATTCTAAGTTCTGCTTCATTGGTATTCATTCTTAAGAAAACTATTGTAAGACGTGGAGGTCGATCAGAAGTGAGGAGATGTTGCAATTTAAACTAGAAACTTGGCAGAAATGATGAAGCATTGCGACAGTTGTTGCTCGAAGCAGCCATCATTGCTCGAGAGATGTGATCGAGATTTGTACTGTTTGAATTTGGCGCATTTAATACATTTAATTTAATAATAATCTTGGTACTTTTGATTTATATTCCACTTCAATATGTAAGAAATATCCAAAAAATATTCAGGCTTAAGCACTGATTTCAACATCAGTACACATAGTAGTTAAACGGAATGGATCAGAAAAGGGCGGGAAATTTAAAGAGCAAAAGTGATACATTTGTTCTACACACTTAAGCTGCGTTTTTATTATTGTATATTTTGGTTATTATGGAAAACAAGTTAAAATATTTATTTACATTCTTTGATTTGTAGAATATTTTTGTGATGGAACCTTTCCTCAAATTTAAATATTTACAAAAGTTTCTGCAGTAACGATATAATAAATAATATATAAAAATATTTGTATTTTTTGCGTTTTGAAAAATTTTATATGAATTTGGTTTCGGACTATTAATTTAGCATTCCCGATTGGGTCTGGACCTGCCAACTCGTCAATAAGGAAATACGCTTACATACAGAACCATAATTTTACCAAGACTGTTATTATATATATTATATGAATATAGATATCTATTTATATTTATATAGAAATAATATTGACTATTAATTAATAAACACACAGGGATACCGTGTTTTTGAACGTTTATATACAGAGTTTTCTAAACAAAAAAGTACATTTGGCAAATTGTCCTGCCGAAGTTTTACCGTTTTCGTGAGGTCAGTTTATGATACTTTCTGTCAAAGGACTCCATGTAGTATACGGGATGCAGATAGCATTATTGTGATGTTCGAGTAGAAAACAGTTGTTAACATCATCCGTCAACGAATATTTCTATTCTAGCAGTAATACATAACAATGTTTTGTAAATAGAGAACTTAAGATGTAATTACGAGAAACAAGCGAGAGAGAAATGTAACTTATTTATTGATTTCCAGGCTTTTGACACAAAATGAAAATGGAAATGTTTTACAAAAGGATTAAGAGAAAAAATAAAAGTTTTTCATGACGCTGTTTCAGAGAAAAAAGCTTATAAGCCAGTAATTGACTGATGTTTACTGAACCTTGACAGTTTTAGAGAGATTTGAAAAATATTCTTGAATCATAATTCAATAACAGTAACCAATTGTTTCTCACTTTACAATCAACAAATATTTCCACATAATATAATCAACGCTTCTTTCTCATAAAATGATAAGATTTCAAGGCGAACTGAAACTTCTTCTTAATGCAATTATAAATTTATTAAAAGTTGAAACATCATCTTGATCAGTTGAAATGATGTCAAATATTCAGTGTACATCAGTATCAAAAAGAAAATTAACAAATTTTCTCTAACATTTTATACCTTTGATCTGTCTTCGTTTGAAATGCATATGAGAAAAATCCAAATATCGGCTACGTCTTTTGTTATTAATTAAAAACTAATAAGTAGCAATTTGTGTATTAGCTGTTTTGTTAGTTAGTTGTAGAGCCTTCAGTATGATTACGTCACATCACTCCACTATATAAATACGCAAACTTGAAGAATACTTTTTACATAATCAACTAACTTTCAGCTGATATCAGCTTCTTTTACCTTATCGCAGCCCAAAGAACATGAAGACAGTGGTAAGTGCTCTACAGTTTATTCTATAAATTAATTACTTGCCAAACTGCAACATAACTCATCAGAGACAAATAGCTGTATTTGTTGCACGGTATAATTTCAATATCAGAAGTGGCAGTCCTCTATGTAGAATAATGTGAGATAATTAGACTAAAATTCATTTCTCATGATACGAGACCTGATCTCATTATGGGATATTGTTAGCGATACATAAATTGAAAAGAAAATTCTTTGAAAGTTATTCAAATTTAGTATAAAAGAATTCTCAGTAAAACAGCCCTGTGATAAATGTTGTCATCATATAAAACAACAAACAGGTGGAATTATGTTGAATTTCCCACCAATCTACTCGAGTAGTATCTGTCACAACACCAGAAAGATAATGCTAATGTTGATTAGATTCACTGAGTTAATCAAACATTTGTAATTTTAATTACAATTATTATAATAAATTAGGCTCAACGATTTAGACTAAAGAAGAAGAATGCCATTTATTTTATAGTAATCTGTTATATTTAAGAACATTTCACAATAAAATCTTAAAACTTTACGGTGAAAATGTTATACGATAGGCTAATTTATATTGTAATAGTTTGTGGGTGTTTCTGTGTCTGTTTTTCTTTGTAAAATAACTTTGTTCTACACAATTTCCTCAAGGACCAAACGAGTAGGTTGTTCGTTTTTAATGATCAAAGTTTTATAAAAGATATGATTCTGATATTTATTTTTATTACAAATTTTCGTTCTGCTTTTTGTTACTATGGGAAGTTTCGTTAAAAATGGAAATAATAAAAAGATCCGAAATATCGTGGTCATGGAAACAGAGGGAGAGAAAGGGGAGTTATTGACTTACCTGGCTTTTACGTTGATCCAGGTTTTGGAAGACATAATGAAAATGGAAAAGACAACAAAAAAGGGCTGAGAAGAGACGCCATGAGAGACTTAACCTTCCCGTCATGCTGTTGGAGAAGCAATCAAAAGAAACAAACTTGAACCTGTTTTTACTAATGTTGATGCTCCCCAGCTGGTACAGCGGTAAGTCTGTGAATTTAACAAGCTGAAATCAGGGTTTTACTTTCACTCGGTGGACTCAGCAGATAGCTCGATGTGGCTTTATTATAAGAAAAACACACATACACTAATGTTAACTGCCTGGCATGGCCAGCTGGTTAAGATGCTCGTCACGTGATCTGGAGATTACGAGTTCGAATCCCCGTCACGCCTAATTATTCTTGCCCTTTCAACAGTTGGGGCGTTATAATGTAAGGGCTAATCCCACTATTCGTTTGTTAAAAAGTAGCCTAAGAGTTGGCGGTGGGTAGTATTGACTAGCTTCCATACATTGGTAAATTAGGGACGGGTAGCGCATATAACCATCGTGCAGCTCTTTGTGAAATTAAAAACAAACAAACTAATTCAGTAATACAAAATTAAAAGGAGGTAAAGTGATGAAGCAGTTCATAATTTTTGGACAGAAACGTATTAACTGACCGACATTTGTGAATGGTGGCAGAACGGTATTTCTGCGGCTTCACACCATTACAAACCGGAATTTTATACTTGTTGTGTGTATCCGTAACGTTTAAGAACTTAAAATTGATACACATCAATTTTTAAAACATAAAGGTCTTAGTTTACGTATTTTCATAACCCAAATCTACACAATGGGCTATTTTCAATTTATCCATCGTATATAACCTACACCAGGTATTAACGTTTTTAGTCCCTAAAATCACCGATAACTCGTTGGTAGAAGAGAGAGAACTGTTGTATTTGTGCAGCACAAGTAATCTTCAGTTTTAATAAAACGGTAAGAATGAAATAATATAATTTCTACTTTACAATCAGCTCTAAATAAATAGGAGTATATTCCTTAAGGGAATATGGTTTATCATATATTATATATATATATATATAATATATTTTAACTGAAAAACAAATTGATCGAAAACGTTTAATTTACTTTTGGTTCGGCTTGTTTAAAGTTAAAATTAATTATAGAATTAGTCAGAGGTTTGGATTTGCTGTTTCAACGCAGTCCCTTCTTATGATTTTCGGGTTTCAATACCTGTCCCACCAAACATATTCGTCTTTTCAGTTATGGGAGCGTTATAATGTGACGGTCATTCCACTATTTTTGGTAAAAGAGTAGCCTAAGGGATGGTGGTGGGTGGTGATGACTAACTGCCTTCCTTCTAGTCTTACACTGCTAAATTTGGAACGGCTAGCACAAATAGCCCTCTAGTACCTTTGCGCGAAATACATAGTATATAATGAAAACAATTTCAAAAGTTACAAATGGCTGACTAGTATGCCACGTAGATTTTGTGCTCAATGTAAAGTTTATATTAAAGTTGGTGATAAAGCCCTTCATTGCTCTGGTGAGTGTCAAAAATGGTATCATTTAAGATGTAAGAACTTAACTGAACAGGATTTGGAATATTTAAATGAAATTGGGAAAAGTTATGAATGTGATTTTGTATGAGAAAAGAAAGTTAAGCCTAAATAGTGAAACTCCATTAAGAAGGACTGTGTCCATTTCGTTAGAGGGGGAGACAGTGAATCTTGTTGAGAATAGTGAGCTTGATTTAAATATGGGGGAGGCAGATATGAAGTGGCTTAAGACAAAAGTTACTGAAATTTTGTCAAGACTTGATGACTTTCACTTAATTAAAGTAAAGGTCGAAGAATTAGTGACTTCCTTTCAATATTATTCAGAGAAGGTAGAAACTATGAGTGAGGATATCACAACTTTGAGAGCTGAAGTTAAGGAGTGTAAACAGGAAAATAAAACATTAAAGCATGAAAATGAAGAATTGTGGAAGGAGATGGCAAGTTTTCGGAGGAAGATGTGTGAAGCGGAACAATATTCTTATAACTATAATGTTTTGATTGGAGGTATTCCAGAGAAGCCTAATGAGAATTTGCAAGAAGTTGTTGAGAAGATTACAACTACTTTTGGGGTTGACTGTGCTCCTACAGATATTGACACTCTTCATCGTATAGGAAAGAAAACAACTGAAAATAAGAGTCCGAGACAGATTGTTGTTAAGTTTTGTCGTAAGCAAATTAAATTTGATCTGCTTAAACTTAAGAAAACTAAATTTCGCTCTCTTAATACTAATGATATTAAGGTCTGTAATGAATCTTATCCAGTTTATGTTAACGAACATCTCTCCCCATATTATCGTGATATTTTCATGCAAGCAAAACGAAAACAGAAAGATCTTGGCTATAAATTTCTTTGGGTATCGAATGGTAATATTCTTATTAGGAAATCAGAAACTACTCAGCCCATTGTTTTACGTTGCTTGATTGATCTTAATAATTTATAAATACTGCAATGGCTGATGATTTTGATGATATTGTTGGTGTTACACCAACTTTGTCTTCTCTTTCTGATTTACCAAATGTTTTTCTGTTGGTCATTTAAATTTAATACATGTTAATATTCGAAGTCTTACTCAAAATGTTGACCAATTTCTTGTTTTTTACAATCAAGCGTTGTTAAATTTCATATAATAGCTTTTTCTGAAACTTGGTTTGTTGAGGATGGATTTGTTTCCTTTTCGATTCCAGGTTACTCCTTTTATTCTTCATCTTCTAGTCTAAATAAGGCTAGTGGAGTGGCAGTTTTGTTAAATTTGAGATACTGACTATGATAAAAGAAGTACAGTACATTAAGTCTGATGCTTTAATTTTATTTTGTATGATTCAAAATAAGAAATTTAATCTCTTTGTTGTTTATCGATCTCCTAGATTGCCTGTATTGAAATTTATTGATGAGCTTTCATTAGAATTGAATTTATACAAATATGATATTAATATACTTGTTGGTGATTTTAATATAGATGTTTTGGCATTTGATGATGTTTGTTATAAGAATGCATATTTTAAGTTTTTGTCTGAGAACAATCTTCGTATTATTATTTCTTCTCCTACACGGATAACCAATGTTACTAATTCTTGTATTGATCATTTTTTAATTAGTGGAAATACTGTTAAAATTGTTATTCTTATATTGTTGAGAGTTTTTGACCGATCATTTTCCAATTGTTTTATGTATAGACATTTTATCGGATCTAGAACATGTCTCAAATGTTCAAAAGATTAAGTTTAATGAATTGAGTTCTTGTTTGAATTTTTCAGATTGGTCCTGTGTTATGAATTGTTCTGATGTTAATGTTGCTTATGATAATTTTGCTGAAGTGTTAACTGATTGTATTCAAAGTTGTACTACTACTGTTTCTGTGTCACGAAAGTTTAGAAAAATTAAGCCATGGATTACCAGTGAATTGGTTTTGTTAATGATTAAAAGAGATAAGTTAAAAAGAAAGTACATCAATTTCCTGATGATATTTATCTAAAGATTAGATTTAAGTGTTTAAGGAATTATGTTGTTAGCTTGACCCGTAAGACTAAATGGACTTATTATCATAACCTGTTTAAGAATGTTAAAACTATTAAACAGAATTGGAATATTGTTAACTCTATTATTGATGTTAAAAAAAAAAAAAGAAATTTTGTAATTTTGGTACTACTGATTTATCTGATTTGAATTATTTTTTTGTTAATGTTGCTAAATCTACTTGCTCCAATCCTAAATTTTGTTCTCAGGGCATGCCTCCTGCTCCTTCTTCTTCTTGTTACCTATATCCTGTTACTGTATCTGAAACTATGAATAATATTTTCTCCTTATCAAATTCAGCTTCTAATGGTGTAGATGGTGTTTCGGTTAAGATTTTGAAAGCTAATGCTAATCTTTTGCACCAATTTTGACTTTTTTAATTAATTTATCTTTTACTCAAGGGAAGTTTCCTAATGCTTTAAAGTTATCATTGGTCATTCCTATTTATAAATCTGGTAATATTTCTGATTTTACGAATTATAGACCTATTTCCTTATTAATACATTTCTCTAAACTATTTGAAAAATCTATGAAGATTAGAATTTTATCATTTCTTGATAGACATTCAGTTTTGTCTCCTTCTCAATTTGGCTTTCGGCCTGGGCTTGGAACGGAGGTTGCTGTTGCTAAACTTGTGGGAAGTATTACAGAAGCTTTGGATTCTGATCTTCATCCAATTGCTGTTTTTCTTGACTTAGCCAAAGCTTTTGATTCTGTTAATCATAAAATATTGTTAAATAAATTATCTTATTATGGTTTTAGAGGCATTGTTTTTGATTGGTTTTTTCTTACTTTCACAATAGAAAGCAATCGGTTTGTATCCATAATAATTATAGTGATTGGCTTACAATTAATGTTGAGTACCACAAGGTTCTGTTCTGGGCCCTTTATTATTTCTCATTTATATAAATGATATTCTTTACCAACAGTTTTTTGGAGATATCCAAGCCTATGCCGATGATATTGCTGTTGTTTATAGTAAGCCAAATCTAATTAATGAAGCCATTATTTCTAGTGATCTTAATAAAATTAAAATTGGCTTTTCTGTAATGACTTATCCTTAAATATATCTAAATCTTTTCTTCTTCAGTTTAACCTTTATGGTGTCATTCCAGCTTTTCCTTCTATTTTTTATCATTCTAGTGATTGTTATACTTACCCTAATTGTAAGTGTCCCAAATTGACTCAAGTTTCCTCTGTTAAATATTTAGGAATTATTTTAGATCGAAAATTAAATTGGCAATTTCATATTAATTCTTTAGTTAATAAATTAAAATATAGTTCTATGCTAATTTTTGAACTTAGTCATTGTGCTCCTTATCATATTTTGTTAAGTGTATATTATGCTCTCTTTCAATCTTTCTTACAATATTGTATTTCAATTTGGGGTGGCACATATAAGACTTTTTTAATTCCTATTCACAAGTTGCAAAAGTGTTTTCTCTCTTATTTTACTCATAGGCTTGATACCGATTTCAGTAAATTTAACTCCCTCTTTCATATGATAAACTTTATTTATATTTTTTAGCTTTATCTACATTGCATGTTTCTTTTAATAGGCCTTTTAAAGTCACTTCATATTTTACACGACTTCAATCTTTTTTTCCAATTAATGTACCCACACCACGTAAAACAGTTACACTTCATCAATATCTTTATTTGGCACCTCGTATTCATAATTTTATTCCTTATAGTATAAGATCTTCTATTAATCGTGTTAATCAAAAGAAATACTTAAAACAATGGATCTTAAGTACTGATGATAATATTCTGGGAACTTTATATTGATTTTGTAAGTTTTGATTTTACTTTATTATGTGTTTAACCATCACAGGACGAGTTAACTCTTTGTTGATGGTTTTATATTGATATTTGATTTTTTGTGTCTAATTTATTGCTTAATAAATTTATTATTATTATTATTATTATTATCCAGTACAAAGGTAAGTCTGCGGGCTCAGTTCTAGAATCCGGGTTTCGATTGTGGTGGGCTAAAACCAGATATCCCATCGTGTATCTATGTTCTTAATTAGAAACAAGCAAACATGTATGATATATTTCATCCTTCACTTGAGACATGAACTTTCGCAATCCCTTTATAATGATTAAAATTGATTAAATATCTTACTGATAACAACATCGACCCATTTAGTGCTTTTAGTTCAATTTTTATGAAATTTGACATGTTCTATTTTTCTTTACAGCTTCTTAAAATCTGTTCTCACCGAAAGAAATGATCTTCTGAAATCTCACCTTTATTAAATTAACTATCCGCAGATTAAGTATTGCCTGAAAAAATATGTGTTTGAACTTAATTACTGTAAAGTGAATTATGAAATGAAAAACTTTGCATTGAATAGCAAATGAAGTCTAATTTCTACCTAGAAGAAATCTTTCGTCAATCTCCTTGTCTCTCTGTTTCTCCTCTACCTGGAACATATTTCGATACAGATTCAAGTGTTTACTGAAGTTAGTTTCTGTAGAAAATATTTGCGATCTTACTTACAAAAATTTGAACGTTAATATTATATCATAAAGATATTGAAGGGGAAAAAAAAAGTCAAACGCGTTACCAGTCGCATGGGCTGTAAATACCTACAACACATTGATCCACTGTTAATGTCGAATAGGCAAGCATATCACGATGAACACATTTTTATTGTGAAAGACTTAACTGAAATGAACATATATTATATTGTAAACAAAAATTTGCATTACATAATCATTACCTATCGAAAAGGGTTAGTACGTTGTTTCTACAACATCGATTTATAGGTATATCATAATAAAAAATATTAGATAATGTTTTTACAAAATTGATCCACAGGGATTTTATAACCAAAAGGGTTAGAACGTTGTTTCTACAGAGATATCATGAGTAAATACACAATATTTGTTGTACGTCTAGACAAATTAAGAATATAATATAAAGTTTATTTGTTCCAACATTGTAATTTAGTGAAAACATTAAAGTAACAAATGTATTTCAAATCAAAGTGTGGTGTTTCTAAATTAGGTTATTTAGTTTTGTTTTAACTGGATTATAAAATCTAATATCACAAGCAAAAGCTGCTTTTAGTTACGGACTCGTTGAACCAATATGGATATTTATACTTCTAAAAGGCAGTTCATGTGAGTTATTAGTAATATTCATTTTGATTTAAATTGTCAATTCAATGTACAACAACTTTTATTATTTATTTCCTTTTATTTGAGAATAGATTCACCAACGGAGTCACCATGTTTACTTCTTCTTAATTTACTTTATAAGATCTGTGAAATAAATGACGTTCAAAGAAATATTGTAAAGTTTACAATATTTCCTACGGTTAATGTATTTTTAATTTCGAAAATAAAATATCCTACTACACGTGGGAATACTGTTTCGGTTGTAAATTGTTTGTAAAGATTGTCTACATTTCATTGAAAATCATTTTAATATTAATTTGTCTTTTTCACAAAGTAACTAAGAAACATGTAAAGAAACACATTGAACAAAGAAGATTTCATTAGTATACACGGATAAAATACAACAAGCCTACATAGTTTCATTATTCTAACATTACAGCTCAAGACCACGATGATTGGTCAATACCTGCTGTTATTTTAATAACTGGACCAGAAATATTCAATAACTTGAATTTTAAGCTATTTGAATAAAGAACGTTTTGCTATACATACAGAATTTAATAGCATTCTTAAATCACAGGAATATCTAATTTCAAATCTTTAAAACTAATTACCAAACTAAGATATTACGTTAATAACATTTCTGTGTAAGGGGAAAAAAATGTTTTATTTTTTGTAAGTCTTGGAATTTTGATGATCAACATAAGTATTGAAGAAAAAAACAGAATGTTAACAAAATAAGAGAATAACCAGGCACACCTGTATATAGCTGTTGTTTTAAATTAAGCACAAAGGTACACAATGGGCAATCTGTGCTATGCGCAGCACGGGTCTCGAAGCCCGATTTTTAGCGATGTAAGTCAGCAGACATACCGCTAAGCCATTGGGGGGCCGCATGTATATATCATTGATTTTTATTTCTCCAAACATTTCTTATATTATGCAAATTTTTCGCATACCATATCGTATCCAATACTTATTTGCTGTTTATTTTATGTTGACTGTTTTCTTTTTCTCTTTAGCAATAACTAAACAATCTGTTTATTGAAATTCACACGTAAAACTTTATCTACTCACACGATTTGATATGAACATGTGAATAACCTGTCCACTCACACGATTTGATATTCACACTCATAAGTAGTCATTATCAACTCCAAATGTTAAATCTATTGTTAAGTTGTAGAATTTTGATTTAAACACCAAACCATTCTTTACCATTAAAACACGAGTAGATGAGAATGGTTACATCAACGAAAGGCACCTGATACTTGTTCTAAAAAAAACAAATAAGTACAATTTGTGCTAACTGATTTTATAGAAGGTCACTTTTTGTTTTCACTAACTGAGGAATATTTTTGATAAACAACAGTTAACAATTACTAACTATATAAGGATACGGTGTTCTTCAACATTGATATTTGTAAACAAAAAAGGAAAATTTATAAATGGTATTGCCCATATTTTACCATCTTCGTGGAGTCATTATTATAATTTCTGTAGAACGTCTCCGTGAACTATACAGGATGCAGATAGCATAAAAGTGATGTTCAGGTAGAAAAATGTTTGCAACATGATACGTCAAGAAATGTTTCTATGGTGGCAAAAATACATAACAAAGTTTTATGAATGGAGAATTTGAGAAGTTATTCAGAGGAAACAAGCGAGAGAGAAATGTAACTTATCTATAGATTTCCAGTTTTTTAATACAAAACAACCATTACTTTTTCGAGACGTTGTTTCAGATAAAAATAGTTACTAAACGGGTAATTCACTGCTGTTTAACGAAGCATAACATTTATCCACATAATATAATCAACACTACCTGAAACATGTTATAAATGTACTTATAAATTTATTAAAACGTAACTTACCTGATATAACACCATAATGATTATTTGGCATGGTGTCGGTCTTTGAAAGTACATCAGCATCAAAAAGAAAATTAACAAATATTCTCTAAAATGTTATAGGTTTGATTTAACTTTGTTTCACTGTCCATCTGGGTAAACGCCAAATATAAGGTACGTCTATTGTTATTAATTAAAAACCAATAAATATCAATTTGCGTCACAGATGTTTTGTTAATCAGAGATATGGCCTTAATTATGATTGCGTCATGTTACCCGGCTATATAAATACGTAGCTTGATATAATCAACTAACATACAACCGATATCAACGTCTTTTACCTTATTGTAGTAAAAAAAGCATGAGGACAGTGTTAAGTATTTTACAGTTTATTCTATCAGTTAATTATTTACCAAATTGCAACATAACTCACCGAAGACAAATAGTTGTATATGTTGCATGGTATCATTTCAGTATGAGAAAGTAAGCGTAGAGTAATGCAAGATACTTAAATTAAAATTAATTTCCTATGATAAGAGATCTGATCTCATAATAGAATTTTGTTAGTGAAATATAAATTGATGACGGTGTCATTAAATGGGTATTCAAATTTAGTATAACAGAATTCCCAGTAAAACATCACTGTGACAAATGTTCTCATTTTATATGGAAATGAATAATTTTACTTAATTTATATTTAAACGAATATATTTAAAAATAACTGTCAATAAAATCTTTAAGGGGAAAATGTTATGCGATAGATCAGTTAATATATTTGTGTGTTTGAAAATATGCCTGACTGTGTGAAAAAAACAACTTTGGACATATAAACTTTCCTCGATGAGAGAGTCGATTATTTAAATGGTCATAATTTCGAAAGAAAAATAAATTTTACTATGTAACTTTTATAACAGGTTTTAGTTTTGCTTTTGTTTACTAGGGTCTGCACTGTAGGAAGTTACGCTAAAAACGGAAATAACGATAGAAACCGGAACATCCACGATGGTTGCGGTGATCACGGAAACAAAAGTGGACATGCAAGCGGTAATGACAGATATGGGAGTAACGGTGATTCAGGTTTTCACAAAAGTAAAAGAAATAAAGGAGACAGTAAGAAAGGGTTAGGAAGAGTCACTGTGATGAGGGAAATAAAAAATAAATCTAAGTAAGAGTTTCTTTTCTCCATTATTTGTAAACAACACCTACGTCATAGAAAAAAAGAATATCAGTTTCGAAGTCTGCGTATATGAATTATAGAAAATTTCTGTTTGAAAGTAAAATAACTTGTATTTAATTTACATTAGGGGATTTATGTTTTGCAAAATATCTTACGAACAGTATTCAAAACTGCATATGCAGTGATATTATTGGGCCACGCATTGATGTGACATTAACAGATCAATTTCACTTAAACAGCCAATCCTCAAAATACGTTTATAAGATATGATGTATGACTGGCGACTGAAGAAGCTTTCTTTCACAATACAATTTTTTACTATATACTGTGACATCTAACGACATATTTTCATTTTAACAAATGAAAGCAATGACTGTCTGATTAACTAGAGTTTGCTATTAATTTTTACTACCATCTACACTCAGAAATCATTATTAGATGTGATTGTGATTTTATTATAATCTTAAATTAAAATCTCCTTAGTCAACAGGCACTTACGCAAAGCAATGTTTTTTCTTTTCTTTTATACTGTTTCAGTAAAAATAGATGAATATAAATTCAAGAACATTTTTTTATAGGAAACTTCCATTTATCTTATGAAATCATGGTTGCAGAACATTAAAAAAAAATAAAACTTAAATTTACAGATTTCTCCATTTTTGGCAATTTCCGCATATAATATTTTTCTTGACCCATTTTAATCGTTTCCTTTTCAATAAATAACTAAAACAGTGTGGAAGAAGGAGGACATTGACCTTACTTTACCTTAACACTTCCATGTTTCCTGCATGGTTACAGTTTTACTGTGATGCAGGAAAACAATATGACACTTTATTGTTCAGTGATGTCGAGAAAACCCACTTGTAGAGAAATATATATGCAAAAACGGCTCGTTTGGGTTGAGAAAATATTTTACGTAGAAGAGCGAGCAACGTTTCGTCCTTCTTCGGTTATCGTCAGGTTCAGTAAAAGGTTTTTGTTTTCTGCTGGATGATAATTGGTAACAGCTCAATTGATTTCAATGTTGAAGTTAACATAAATAAGTGAGTACATCAAAATGTAAATACGAAAGCTTTTCGAAGTTTCACTTTTCTTGTAATGAAGTTCATCAATTTAACCACTTACCATTAACCTCGACTTTTGAGTCTGTGGATCGCCTGTTCAAATTCCTATCGTATGAAACGTGCTTGCACTCTCACTGGTAAGAGTGTAGCCCAAAAGTATCAAAACTCTTGACTTATGTAATGTTTCTTTTATTAATGTGAATATTTTCTCACATGATACAAGAATGCATAGTCTGCTCTTTTAATAACTATCATACAGTATCGTCAGTGGTTTGTGAATTTTTGGAATAAGCTGCTTTGTTAACTTTAGTGTTTTGTATATTTAAAAAAAATTGCTGCTCTCTGAAGGTTATGAAAAGTAATTTGTTTTCTAAGTAATGTGTAATGTCTAATAGCTCAACATTTCTACACATTAAAAGAATATTAGTTTTGAAAAAAAGAAACATAAGGGCCTTAGGTCGAATTGTTTTCTTAAAGTAAAGTTACACATTGGGCTATGAGAAATATGTAATCGCATAGAACCGAGTCCAGATATTAGTAATTAAATTCACTCAAGTCATTGCTAACTCGTTGGAAAATGAGAGAGGACTGTTGTATTTGTACAGAATAAAAAAAATTCAGTTTTATTAAAGGGTAAGATTGGAACATTTTAACTTTTACTTTACATGTAACTCTTTACATGTAACTATAAAGAAAGAGGTGGAGATTCATTAGTGAAATAGCCTGTGTGATTCGTTATTTCTCACACAAGATCCCAGATATTTACATATAAGTCTGTTATATAAACATTTTATGTAAATTGAACATATATAAATAGAAAAATTACGTATATATATATATATATGCAGCTCTTTCTTAACCTGAAGTTGACCTAAAAGGTGGAAACATTGTTCCCAACTTTATCTGAATAAAAGATTTAATACTAATACCAAACGTCTTTTGATTAATTTTTACTTCAACTAGGTTTTTCGTCAATACGAAGAAACTTCCTCTCTCCTTTAAAAATCATTAAAGTTAATAAAATAACTTACTTATAACAGCATCGAGAATTGTGTGGTTTTATTTCAATTTATGTGAAAGTTCATATAGATTTTTTTTTTATTTCCACAGTTTCTTAGGATCCGGATTATCGACGAAAGAAATGATATTTTTAAATTTTACCTCTATTCAAATAACACCCGAAGGTTATATTGTGCAAGAAAAATATATTCTCGAAATTACTGTAAACTGAATACTGAAATAAAAAAATGCATTTACATTTATTTTAATGATTTTTTTGGTTTCAGAAAACAGAAAAGAATAAAATGAATCAAGTAAGAAATAAAGTGTACTTTATACTTGAAAAAAAACAACATTCGTTAATCTGTCTCTCTGTGTGTTTCTCCTGTTCCAGGAACATTTTTCGATAGAGAATGAAATGCTTTTTTTGGTTAGTTTATGTAGAATATATTTTGAATGTTGACAATTCGAAGAAGAAATGTTCTAGAAGAAATATTACAACGTGGTGAAATGTTAGACCCTGAGATTTATCTTTTATCTGTACTCACATTCTTGTTATTGATATTTGATCAATAAGCCAGCTGTCTACATTTCAGGAAGTTTTAAAGTTGAGTGTCATCAATCCTTTGTAACTTTATCTCATACTGCAGAGGTGTCAAGCTGTCACAGTTTCTTCTTGGTTCAGCTCATTTATGCAGTGTCCATAGTTTCCACAACCACTTTACTGACCTTGATAGCATCAACTAATTACAGACTAAACTAATCACCAAAGGAGCAGCGGAAACATTCTCAGCATGTTTTATAGAATTATTGTTGTTCTAAAATCATCATTGTTTTATACACATGTGAACTGATACTTCACTGTAACCTGTATCACACTTCTTATTATTAAGCAAAATATTACGAGTATCCTAAAATATTTGTTTAAAAAATTAATGTTTCTCTATTAGTGGCCTCTTTCTACTACCAGGTTGTTAGGTAGTATTACTTTTGTTTCACGTTTTCTTTCATATAAACGCTCACTAGTTTATTGTAATAATATAGCTAAATGAACTAATAACAATGTTAGGAACAAAGTCTATGAACAGTATGAGTGCAATTGCACAGTAATTGTTTCAAAAGAAGTATGAAAGGTGTTCTACACAATTATAACATATGTATCTGGTACCAATGGTTATTCAGTACCTTCGAAATTCTCGTAGAGTTGACAATCAAGTTATACAAAATTTTCATGTTTTCGTTTGAACAGGCCGGCAAAGCACGTAATAAACACTGAATAAAGAAAAAATGGCTTCATAGAGTCAACTGATACCAAGCTGATACATTTTGAAAAAGAAAGACTACAACATGTAGTTTTGAAAATAACTGACGAGTGTTTTAAAACAATTCTAGATAAATAAAGATATATGTTCTTTTGTATTCAATGTTATTCTCTTTTTATCAGTTTGTTTATATTTTTCTTCAGAAACATAATAATAAAAAAATATTCTTTGTGATAAAGGAAATAATAAATTGAACTTAGTAAGAGTTTGTTTTGTTACCGATATGTAAACAATTTCTATGTGATAGAAAAAAATGAATATTAATTTCGAAGTCTGCGTATCTTATGGAAAATCTATTTCTAAAAGCAAAATAACTTGTATGGAATTTAAGTTATTAGGTCAATGTAATATTACAAAAAATCTTAGGAACAGTATTCAAAACTCCTTATGCAATGATATTATTGAGTCACCCTATCACGTGACATTAACAGATCAAACCGTTACATACTCTAAATAGATCTTTAAAGATTTTGAACAAGTAGAAGTGTTCATCATAATAGTATTACAACCACACTCTATGCATGTTTCTATATAGACAGTCTCATATACGGCAAATATAATTTGCGGAATGCTATTTAAGTTAGCCATTTAATACAACATACATTATACCTGTTATAAATTAAATATATTACAGATATTTTAATCAATAAAGTTACTGAAAGTAACCTTAAAATAAAATTGAAACATATATTAGAAGCACGTTCCTATGCTCAGAAACATGATAGTAAAGTATATCAAACACTTGAATTGATTTGAGATCTATTTATACATTCTTCAAGAGCTGTTAATTGAAAAAAATAAAGTGGTTAAAGGAACTTATTTAATGAGAACATGATTTGTTAAGCATACATAGAGTGCCAACTGAGAAAACATTGCTACGATACAAGTACCTGTCTGTAGAAAATAGCGTTCGGTATGTTTATTTATATTCAGTTGTATGTGAGTTTTCACGATGGCAAAGCCACATCGAGCTATCTGTTGAGTACACCGTTGTTTCAGTTATCTTTATTGTAAAACATAGAACATTAAGTAAATAAGAAATAATTATTGGACGCACAGTCGAGCTTGTTTTCGCTGCAAGACTAACTAACGTGTGTCTTAATTTACGTTTCTTATATAGTAGTACAATATCTCTGAACTTTCTGTACTGGAATGAAATGTATCTGAATATTCTCTACTGGTACAAAATTCAACTGTTTCTGTACTGCGGTATACGGTATGTATGCGTACTATAACAGCATATAATATGACTGGACTTCAATTTTCATACTGGGATAAAATCTATCAGAGATTGTATTTTATGATACAGTCTCTCTGAACCTTTTTCTAAACTGTAACACAAAACGCTATAATTCTAAGATCATCTTCTTGAAGGGCAAGCAAAGAACAACAATATTTAACTAAAACATTTATGACATAAAACCTCACTTGTAATAAACGTGACATAATTTTCTAAGACACTTGTGATGTAACAAACATTTGCAATTAACGTATGGTAATTTACTAAAACACTTTTGAAATAAACATGTTTTGCTTTTATATCTGATGAAACAAAATAATGTTTGTCATTGATATAAAATACTTGCCTTGATTTTGGAAAATTCTTCGCAATTATAATTTTCTCTCATATTTCTACTCCACTTCTTTCTTGTCGTATCGTTTGAATTCCAGTCATTTTGCCAAAAACCGCATGTAAGCTCTGGTTGTTTACTTCGGCAATATTTCCATAACGTTTTCCTCAGTTCAGGTTCTCTGAAAGTTTGTTTGTTTGTTTTTCACGCAAAGCTACATGACGGATATCTGCGCTAGCTGTCGCTAATTTCGTAGTGTAAGACTGGAGGGAAGGAAGCTAGTCATCACTACCCACCGCCAAATCTTGGGCGACAATTTTAGCAACGAATAATGGGGTTGACCGCACAATATGACGCCCCTCCGGCCAAAAGTGCGAGCATGTTTGGTGCAACCAGAATTTGAACCCACGACTCTTAAATTACGAGTCGATTGCTTCAACCCTCCTGGCCATGCCGAGCCTTCTAAGTACTTATATTATCAGAAGCCAGTGTGTACAGATTTCTACACCACGTATTTTAACAGGTGAATGTGAATAGATTAACAACAATAGGGTACATTATTAGCCCTTAAGTAAAAAAAAGGTCAATACGTTAGGTCAATAGTGGGATTGAACGTCACATTATAACGCCCTCACGTTTAAAAGGGCGAGCATGTTTGGTGCGACTAGGATTCAAACCCGCGACATTCAGATTACGAATCGAACGCCGGGGACCTTTGGCGAGAATGAGCTGAGAGATAGGCGAGTTTTCCGCAAGCTCTTTAATTTATAAGAATAGAGTACGAAAAACCTATAACCATTTCCCTGCGAGAACCACCTTCATTTATCTAGGCAAATATAAATTACTATACTCAGTTGGACAAATATAATTTCCCTTATTGTAAGAAACAGCACCAGTTGAATGAGAAAAAAAAAGAGAGGGATCCAAGAATTATAAAGAATGCTCTTGTTTAATTAAAAACTAATAAACAGAGAGTTACACCACGGCAGTTTCGTAACTCACAAATGTGGCCTTAAGGAAGATTACATAAAAAAGTATGGTTTATTATTGTTACTTTCTCGGTGTTGGTAAGTGCATGTTTTATAGAAACAGTGAATGAATGAATTTATTTATAAAATGGTTATTTTCAAATTCTTAAAATTTTTCTGATATTTTAGCATTTGAAAAGTATTTGTTTCTCTAATGAATTCGCGCCCGCGTCGCGCTAAACATGCTCGCCCTCCCAGCCGTGGGGGTGTATAATGTTACGGTCAATCCCACTATTCGTTGGTAAAAGAGTAGCCCAAGAGTTGGCGGTGGGTGGTGATGACTAGCTGCCTTCCCTCTAGTCTTACACTGCTAAATTAGGGACGGCTAGCACAGATAGCCCTCGAGTAGCTTTGTGCGAAATTCCAAAACAAACAAACAAACAAACAATTCTCTAATGAACATTTCACTTTTTACAATCTTGCTTCGTTTCTTATACCGATTAAGTTATTTTGACCAAATATTTCAATAAGAAAATTAATCGATGTTTTTTAAAGAAGATTTTACGTGTAGTTTTATAATATTTAGAATCATTTGTCAATATCATAGCGTACTCGGTATTAACTTATAAACTGAATAATGGTTGGATACATGTAAACATAGGGTTTAGTTTATAATGAACATTTTTTACCAGAAATGTAATATCTTTGTAATAATTTATAAGAACTGGCAGAGATTCAGTGATGATGAAATTATGCTTGGTTGTAATAGTAGTAAGTTTGGTATTACACACAATATTAAGATATTGGCTCTAATAACATTTTGGAAATTAGATGGGCTGTGTAAATTCATAAAGAAAACCAGGACAGGGCCAGGCAACAACAGAAAGTTGTCTTATTCAGTGGTCACTGAAGTTGTTGAATTATAGACTATAACCCATCTAATTACGATGTAGAATGATTTATGATAGCTTGATTGTTAAAGTAGATCAGTAACGAATTAGTACACGATCATAATAGAATCAAGTATCTGAACTACTTGTGGATACTGTGTATCATATTTAATAGATCGTGAGGATAGTGGAAAAAAAAAACTTTAAGGAATATCATGTAACAATGAAAAAACAAGATCTCTGGCAACAACAGAAGTTTTTTTTACAGACACCAGGAGGAGCTCTCTTCAGAAAGAAATTATTTCTAGACTCCATGTAAGTTCTCTAAAATACCTCAATATATCCAACACCGGAAAGAGAACATCAACTATTTCTTGTTTTAACTCTTTGTGACTATTCTAATGTCGTTATTCTAAAGGACAAATAATCATATTAAGTAGTACAGAGTTAAATTAATATTCAGTAAAGGTGTTACTTACATTAAAAATTTAATCTATTTTTAAAGATGGATTTTGAATAGCTACTATTCATTATATGAAAAGTTAATAAAGTAAGAATTTATAAAATCTGAGTCTCGAACTCTTTATTTTAATTGTAAAGCCTCGAGTTAGTGCCTGTGTGCTTCATTCACCCAAAGCATCCTCAATTAAATAATCTTCTGATAGGTAGCATTATTCGAAGCTTCAGCGGCAAAGCTTCAATGCGAACTTTTCACCAAAAGAAACAAAATCTAAACCCAGCAGTAAAAATTCACATAACGTAACCTAACCTAATCTGATCTCAATAGCAGTGTGATAAACAAATAAATAATAATAGAGTGACAAAATATAAAAGAAATTAAAGTTTCACGTAAAATAATTCAGATTGCAACGAAGAGAAACAAATAACTCTGTAATTTACTTTTGGACCAACTAACGATACAAGTTCCATTTTGATAATTTGTCATGATGTTGGACTTTCAAAGTACATCAGTATTAAAAAGAAAACTAAAAACATTTCTATAAAATTTATAGCGTTAATTTATAGTTTATATTTGTTTGTCAATACATCTGGAAAACTGGCCAATTCTGAAGTATGACTTTTGTTTAATTAAGAAACTAATAAACAGAGAGTTACACCACATGAGTTTCGTAACTCACAAATATGACCTTAAGTATGATTATGTCATATCAACACATTATATAAATATGTAAATTTGATGAACACTATAAATATAACCAACTAACTTACAGCTTATATAAATGTCTTTTACCTTATCGCAGTTTAATGAACGTGAGGACAGCGGTAAGTGTTCTACAGTTTATTTTATACGTTTATTATCGGTTAAACTGCAAAACAAGTCACAGCGAGAAATAGTTGTATTTCTTGCATGTTATCATCTCAATAAAAGAAGTGTCAGACTTTTCGTAGAATATCGGAAGATAATTAACCAAAATTAATATATAATTTTAAGAGACCGTATTTTAGTACGGAATATTGTTAATAAAAATAAATTTATAACATAATACTTGGAAAGTTTTTCAAATTTAGAAAAAAAAAGATCTCAAAAGAACATCACTATGACAAATGATCTCATCATATAACAACGAAACAGGAGAATTATGTTGAATTTCTCACCAAGCTCTTCCAGCGAAATCTGTCAGAACACCAGTAAAATAACGTTTGTTTTGACTAGATTCACTAAATTAATCAATCATTTGTAATTTATTTTATACTTAATATGTTCTATCTATGAACATCTCACAATAAAATCTTATAGATTTATTTGGTCAATGTGAACTTTATTTACCGCACAGAACCAACACAAGATATAATCGATCACTAAAGTCACTAAAGTCATCGTTAAGTCTTGGAAGTAAAGAAAGGAATTTTGTATTTGTAGAGCCTAAGAAATCTTAAGTTTTACAAAAGGGTAAGACTGGAACATTTTAACTTCTACTTTACAAATAAGTGAAGAGAAATAGGAGAGATTCATAAGTGGAATAGCGTTTGTAATATATATTATTTGTTACACAAGATCACACTCGTATAAAATTTGAAATATAAAATTAAAAACAAAATATATATATATATATACGTCTGCTATATACACATTTAATGGATATTAAACTTATATCAACAGAAAAGATATATATATATAGATAGATAAATTTATAGTGCATATTGAAACCAATTACAACAGTAATCAAATAATTTGTAGTTGTCTTAAAACATAAACTTCCTCAGATTAACAAAGACAAAGTTTCGAAGTTTCTGAAAACCGGAAGATGACCATAGAAGGTTGAAATGTTGTTCTTCCCTTAATATTAGTAAGAGATTTAAAACCCAAAGTCTTAAGATACATTTCACTTCAAGTGCGTTTCTCGCCATCCTGATAACTTTCCCTAACCCTTTAAAATTGTTTAAGTTAATTAAGTTACTTATTCATAATAACAACGAGAACTTGGTGCTTTTAACTCCACTTATATGAAACTTTATATATGCTTTTTTTTTCACAGCGTCTTAGGATCCGGATTATCGCCAGTAGAAATGATATTTTGAAATTTTACCTTTATTCAAAGAACAACCCGAAGGTAAAACAATGAAAGAAAAATATATACTTAAAATTACTGTAAACGTAATTTTGAAATAATAAACTCACTGAAACTTAGTTTGATTTTTTGCAATAGAAAACATAAAACAATAAACTGAGTAAAATAAGAAATAAAGTGTAATTTATTGTTGAAAGAAAACATTCGTTAATCTGTCTCTCTGTGTGTTTCTCCTGTACCAGGAACACGAATTTATACAAAATCAAATGCTTGCTTAGTTTAATTTCTGTAGAATATATATCGAGTGTTGTCAGTTCGAAAAAAAAATGCTGTAAAAGAAATATTACCACGTGGTGAAATGTCTGACCCAGAGATATATCTTTTACCTGTACATACATTCTTGTTATAATTTTATTTAATCAATAAGCCAGTTGTTTACATTTCAGAGAGTTTTCAGCTTATTAGAAATCAATCTTTCGTAATTTTATTTCATATTGTAATGGTGTCAAGCTGTGACAGTTTTTTTTATTGAGCTCATTAACACAATGTTCATAGTTTCAACAACTCCTTTACAAACCTTGATTGTCAACTAGTTACAGACTAAACGCTAAAATCATTGTTGTTCTATAATCATTATTGTTTTATACACGTGTGTACTGATACTTCACTGTATCCTGTATCACACTTCTCATTGATAACCAATATAATACGAGGCTTCTAAAATATGTAGCGAGGCCTCACTCCTACTTGCTTAATAAAAATCTCTGATAAACGTTTACTCGTCAAAGATCATTTTTCCTTCCTTACGTCTTCTATACATTACCATATATATATATATATATACCATAAATTCATTATAAACTTGTTCATAGATATAGTAATTGGTAATAATCACATTCAATGACAGTACGTTATCACATAATATTTATTAGCTATATAACACTTCACCATATATTACTTAATTGTAAAAGAAACACCAAATTAAGAAAAAAATTGATTAATATAGGTATACTTTATATTACTTATGTTTAATTAATACATCAAATTGCATGCCATCCGTAGCAATCAATACGTGTTCTCATTCGTCTTCATTTAAGTATTAGTTTTTTCCTGGTCTTCTCTTGGTCTGGAACTCATACATGAAATATCTTCAAGGAGTGGAACGTTGTAATTACTCGCGCACTGCGCTGTTTTACACGCACTTCAATTTCTCAGTTACAACTTCTTCGCTTACGTTTTCGTCTACTTGAATAACATTATCGTAATGTGGGTTTTTTTATCTGTCATTGATTGTTTTTCGGGTAATATTTCAAAACTTCTTTTGTTATCGTCTCTGGCTAATTAATCTTGTCCTTCTATACCTGTTCTCAAACTTTTCATTTTCAGATTCTCAAACATACATATAAATTAATTGATTCTATTAAAAGTTAATATGGATGTTTAACTTACCATGAGGTAACCTAGCCAATTAATTACGAATTTAATAATAACGTGTAGCTATTCAAAATCACTGTACATCAAAATCAGATGGGCTTTCGTTACATAATTCAACCACTTCAGTGCTTTGTGAGGAAGACAGCCTTCTGTTGTTGCCCAGGCCTGATTTGGTTTTATTCTTGTATTTAAACAGCTCATCTAACTTACAACATATCATTAAAGCCAGTCTTTTACGTTTTGTGTATATCACACTACTTACTAGTACAACTATAAAAAAACATAATGTTATCTTCACTGAATCAGTCAACTTCCACTAATTTCAGTTACTTTCTTCTGTTGTCGCTCTCACGTGGTCTACATGTTGATGACATTCCTTGATACTTTACTCAGCTCTCGAACAGGTGAAGTTTCAGATTTCATCTTACATGTTTGACAACTCAATAAGGTTTGACTCTACAATTATACTCTGAATTATCTGTAACTTTTTTATAGACAATAGTACTTGCCAGTCGGGTACTTTTATATTTATCGGATTTCCTGTATATTCAGTTTTACTTCTAAAACTATAGGATAATGTAATTCATTGGCTGTGAGCAGAACATGTTCAAACCAATCTAAGATATCCACTATTCCTTAATTTGATTACATCAGTTAGATAATCAAACCGATTAATATTTAATTTAATATCAATAAGGTAAGTTCATTTTTAACATATAAAATAATAAAGTTTCTGGTGTCTTAATTTTGTGAAAATAAAATTATTATATTTTTACACAGTTCAGGGTCACATACTCAGTTTATTATTAGATACCATAACATCTGCCCATCTATTTTTATTTTGAGAAATGAAAGCAGTAGCGGTAAGACTAATTAAATTCATCCATCATCTACAGTCAGAAATCATTATTAGATGTGATTTTATCATAATCTTAAAATAAAATCTCAGACACATACACAAAAAAGTTTTTTTAAACTCTTTGAGTCACACTAGATTGCACTTTATTCCAGAGAATGTTTGACAGGAAATATTCATTTATCAAATGAAATCATGGTTTCAGAAGATTTAAAAAAACAAAACTTAAATTTATAGATTTCTCACTTTTAGCAATTCCAGTCCCAACATAAAATATTGCTATAGACATATATTCGTCATTTTCTTTTCAATAATGAACTGAAACAGTGTGGTAGAACGAGCTCTTTGGCTTTTCCTATCGTTAACACTTCAATATTTCCTGCATGGTTACAGTTTTTCTGTGATATAGGAAAACAGTGTGACATGTTATTGTCCAGTTTAGAGAGATTCAATAAAACTGTTAAAAGTAAAGCAGTAATATTATATTCACTAGTTTCTGATCTAATGAACCAATAGGGATAAAAATTTGATAAGAAATCTAGGGATTAAAATAGGTAATTGGGAAAAAAAATTCTACTTATTATAAGCCGTAATAAAGATAATATCTTAAAAGATCTATGTTACTTTTAAACAAGATATCAAGCTAATAATGTACAATAACTCTCACTAAAAAAGTTTATAAAATGAAAAACTGATAAACATTATAAGATACATTTATACTTGACATTAGACAAAGGTGTTAAACTTTTACATTTTAACCTTTTCGTATATTATATTGTTCGTTAGAGATTTTCAACAAGTACAACAGAATGTAATAATAGTGTTACATACACACTATAAGCGTATAATATCTTTTGTTGTCTACATTTTTTTTAAAACCGGATTTTTTACGACAAACATAAATTGCGGAATACCATTTACAAAAACCTTTAGATGAACCAAAAAGACATTATAAATTAAATATATTACAGACATTATAATCAATAAAAAAGTGTAACTAACCTGATAAGCAAAATAGAACACACCATACGAGGCACGTTTCAATGACTTGGAAACAAATGAGCAAAGTAAATTAAATATTTGCATCAATTTCAGATATGTTTACAGATTCGTAAACAGTTGTTGATTGAAGAGATAATATGGATAGAGAAACGTATCTAATGAGTACATGAGTTGTTAATCATACATACTATACCAACTATGAAACAATTGTTATTAAATAAGTATCTGACAATAAAAATTAGCGTTCGGAAAGCTTATTTATATACTGTTGTGTTTGTGTGTTTTTATTATAGTAAAGCCACATCGGTCTCTCTGCTGAGTCTTCCGTATATTCAATTGTCTATACTGTGAAACATAGAAATAATAAGTCACTAAGAAGTAATTATTGGACGCACCGTAGAACGTATAATTTAAATAATATAAATAATAATAATAATATAATAATAAATTTATTAAGCAATAAATTAGACACAAAAAATCAAATATCAATATAAAACCATCAACAAAGAGTTAACTCGTCCTGTGATGGTTAAACACATAATAAAGTAAAATCAAAACTTACAAAATCAATATAAAGTTCCCAGAATATTATCATCAGTACTTAAGATCCATTGTTTTAAGTATTTCTTTTGATTAACACGATTAATAGAAGATCTTATACTATAAGGAATAAAATTATGAATACGAGGTGCCAAATAAAGATATTGATGAAGTGTAACTGTTTTACGTGGTGTGGGTACATTAATTGGAAAAAAAGATTGAAGTCGTGTAAAATATGAAGTGACTTTAAAAGGCCTATTAAAAGAAACATGCAATGTAGATAAAGCTAAAAAATATAAATAAAGTTTATCATATGAAAGAGGGGAGTTAAATTTACTGAAATCGGTATCAAGCCTATGAGTAAAAATAAGAGAGAAAACACTTTTTTGCAACTTGTGAATAGGAATTAAAAAAGTCTTATATGTGCCACCCCAAATTGAAATACAATATTGTAAGAAAGATTGAAAGAGAGCATAATATACACTTAACAAAATATGATAAGGAGCACAATGACTAAGTTCAAAAATTAGCATAGAACTACATTTTAATTTATTAACTAAAGAATTTATATGAAATTGCCAATTTAATTTTCGATCTAAAATAATTCCTAAATATTTAACAGAGGAAACTTGAGTCAATTTGGGACACTTACAATTAGGGTAAGTATAACAATCACTAGAATGATAAAAATAGAAGGAAAAGCTGGAATGACACCATAAAGGTTAAACTGAAGAAGAAAAGATTTAGATATATTTAAGGATAAGTCATTACAGAAAAGCCAATTTTAATTTTATTAAGATCACTAGAAATAATGGCTTCATTAATTAGATTTGGCTTACTATAAACAACAGCAATATCATCGACATAGGCTTGGATATCTCAAAAAACTGTTGGTAAAGAATATCATTTATATAAATGAGAAATAATAAAGGGCCCAGAACAGAACCTTGTGGTACTCCAACATTAATTGTAAGCCAATCACTATAATTATTATGGATACAAACCGATTGCTTTCTATTGTGAAAGTAAGAAAAAACCAATCAAAAACAATGCCTCTAAAACCATAATAAGATAATTTATTTAAAAATATTTTATGATTAACAGAATCAAAAGCTTTGGCTAAGTCAAGAAAAACAGCAATTGGATGAAGATCAGAATCCAAAGCTTCTGTAATACTTCCCACAAGTTTAGCAACAGCAACCTCCGTTCCAAGCCCAGGCCGAAATAATTTTCACTGAAATAGCCTTAAATAAACTCAGTTATAAAGTTTCACATGACATAACGTAACTGTACCTAACCTACACTCGTTTGGAATCTGAAAAATAAATAAATAATAATAATGTGTTATAACAAACATATTAAAGTTTTCTCATACAATAAATCAAATTCTAACAAAGGGAAGCAAATAACTTTGTATTTTATTTTTGGACATACAAGCGATATAAACAACAAATCTTATTCAGCATGATATCGGGCTTTGAATGAACATCAGTATCAAAATAAAAATTAAAAACATTCCTATAAAGTTTATATCATTCATTTGTGATTTAAATTCTTTTATCAATACATCTGAAGAGGATGGCCAATTATAATGTACGACTTTTGGAAATTTAAAATCAGTAAGTAGTAATCTGTGTTATAACAGTTTCGTAACTCAGAGCTATGGCCTTCACTATGATTACGTCATAACAACATATATAAATTCGTCAATTTGAAGACACTGTTAATATAACCAACTAACTTACAGCTGATATCAACGTCTTTTAGCTTATTGCAGTCTAATGAAGATGAAGACAGTAATAAGTGTTTTCCTTTTTTTTTGTAAGTTAATTATCGGTTAAACTCTATCACAGCTCACCGGAAACAAATAGTTGTATTAGGTGCTTGGTATCATTCCAGTGTGAGAAGTGGCAGAATAATGTGGGATAAATAGAGCAAAATTAATTTCTGAACATCGTTGTGGGAAATTGAAAATTATACTTCTTGTTTGTTGTTTCATGTGAAGAGAACATTTGTCAAAGTGCTGTTTTACTGGGAATTCTTCTATACTATATAAGAGTATCTTTCTAATAATTACTTCATCAACTTATATTTCACTAATAATGACCCGAAATGAGATCAGGTCTCTTATGAACAGTAATTAATTTTGGTTTAATTATCTCATATTATTCTGCATAGAGAAGTACCTCTTCTCACACTGAAATGATATCATTCAACAAATACAACTATTTGTCTCCAGTGAGTTGTGTTACAATTCAACCGTTAATTAACTTATATAGTAAGCTGTAGAACATTTACCACTGTTCTCATTTTCATTAGACTGCGATAGGGTAAAAGACGTTGATAGCAGCTATAAGTTACAGATTCGATAGAAAGTGTTCGTGCTACTGCGAAGTGAATAGTTTTTTTCCTCGTAACTTAAAAAGTGTCACGATTAGGATAATGAAAGTATAGTATATTATAAATATAATATATCAACACACATCTACATACATTTCTATGTAAATTGAACGACAAATAAACTGTTTATAAACAAATAATCTAATGTAGGAGGTGCAGAAAGTGTTCGTGCGTCTACTTTAATCGTTAGTTGTGCAGCTCTTCAGGTGAATTACTTGGCAGAATCTCTACTCTTAGCCCTCCATGATCGTTTGACAGAACTCGATTAGTGTTTTCTTCCATTATTCTTCACAGAAGGCCTCCAATTCTTGCAAGTTTTTCGGATGATGTTGATGAACCCTGGTCTTCAACTCATGCCAAATGTTTTCAATTGGGTTGAGATCGGGTGACGTCGATGGCCACTCGAGAACGCTTTTATGGTTCCTCTGCAACCAGGATTGCACATATTTCAATGTGTCATTAGAGTCATTGTCGTGCTGGAAGATCCTACGATGCCCAAGCCGCAAGTTCCGAGCATAATTCTTGATAAAAGTGCCAAATATATCAACGTACTCTTCTTTTCTCATGATTTTGTTGACCCGATGAAGACTGTCTTCACCAGAAAAGCTGAAGAAGCCCCATAGCATGATCGAGCCACCTCCATATTTAACAGTAGGGACGGTGTTCTTTGGAAGATTTCGTTCCCCTTCTTACGGAAAATATTGCTTACATCATTGTGGCCGAAAAGCTCGATTTTTTGCCTTGTTTGACCAAAAAATGAGTATCCTTGCATAACTCAATCGTGCTTCTAAATGAACAGGCTTTAAATATGGTGTTCTACGTGGAGGGCATACTTTGAACCCAGAAGAGAGTAACATGTTCATAACTGTAGAGGTGCTTACTTCAACCCCAGTTTCCCTTACCAGTTTTTGTATGTCATTACGTGTGAAACAAGGGTTCTTACTAACTTCTCTGAGAACCTTCCTCTTGGTTCTTTCTGAAATTTTGGTGGGGCGTCCAGAACGACGGAGGTTAGCAGTTAATCCTATAAGCTTAAACTTGGCAATTACGCTTTGAACAGTAGATTTCGGCACATTAAGTTGTGTTGCAATACAGGAAATAGATAAACGAGACTTGTATTTTAAAATAATTTGGCTTTTTAAATCACTGAACAGTTGATTCCTGTTCGCCATCAAATTATTTATAGTTGTGTTAAATCATGAACTTCCTCAAATTAACCAAGAGAAAGTTTACAACTCTTTGTCAACCTGAAGATGATCTGAGAAGGTGGAAATGTTGTTCTCAACTTAATCTTAGTAAATGTTTTAATACCCATATCAAACATCTTGAGATACATTTTTACTTGAAGTTGGTTTCTCGTCATCACGAATAAACTTCACCAATCCTTTAAAAATAATTAAAGTTAATTAAATAACTTACTTATTAGAAGATCGACAATTTTGTGCTTTTAAATTAATTTATATGAAACATTATATATCTTTTTCTTTTATAAAGCTTGTAAGGATCCGGATTATCACCAATATAAATGATGTTCTGAAACCTTGTTTTTATTGAACTCTTAACCTGAAGGTTATATTAGTGCAAGAAAAATATATTCTTGAAATTACTGTAAACTTAATTTTTAAATAAAAAAAACATTCATAAAAACTTGTTTTGATTATTTTGACAATAAAAAAACAGGAAACATTAAAATGAATAAAGTAAGAAATAAAGTGCAATTTATAGTTAAGAGAAAACTTTCTTTAATGTGTTTGCCTGGGTGTTTTTCCATTTCCAGGAACACGTTTGGATAGAGAATGAAATGCTCGCTTAGGTAAATTTCCGTAGAATATATTTCGAGTGTTGGCAATTCGAAAAAGAAATTTTCTAAAAGAAATATTACTTCATGGTCAAATGTTTGACCCTGAGATTTATCTTGTGTCTGTATTCACATTTTTGTCATCGATATTTGATCAATAAGCCAGCTGTTTACATTTCAAGATGTTTTAAGCTTATTTGTAATCAATCCTTCGTAACTTTATTCCATCATATTGTGGTGTCAACATGTCACAGGTTGCATCTTACTGGTTCCACTCATTAATACAGTGTCCATAGTTTCCATAACCCTTTTAGTGACATTGGTAGCGTCAATTAATCACAGACTAAACGCTAAACGTGCAGCGGAAACTTTCTCAACATATTTTATAGAATCATTGTTGTTTTATAATCATCATTGTTAACTAATTAACTAAATGGACATGCTGCTTGATTGGTAGCGTGAGGGTCGTGGGTTCAAATATCCGTCATACGAAACATACTGACTCTTTCAGTTGTATAGAAGTGACAATGATAACGGTCAATCCTACTATTCATATTGTAATATACCAGTTTAATAGTTGCTTTACACTGGTAAATTAGAGACGGACACGCAGATAGCCCTAATTTAGACCTCCGTGACATTAAAAAGGAAGAAGCAAATCAATTCAAAAATACAAACTTGAAAGTAGGTAAAATGATTGAACAGTTTATAATTTTTGGATAGAAACTTACTGATTGACCGATATTTATCTCCAAGTTGCACAGCGAGATGTCTGCGGAATCACACCAATGGAAATCGGGTATTGATAATCGTTGTGAGCACGTACAAGTAGCTCTCTGAGTAACTTTGTAAACTGAATTGTGAAATAAAAAAAACTTGATTGAAATTAAGTTCGATTTTTTTAGAATAGAAAATGAAAAGTAATTTATACTTTAAAACATCTTTAGAGAATTTGTTGGTGTGTGTTTCTCCTGTACCATTAACACGGTTCGATACAGAAAAATATGCTTATTGGTGGGCAGTTTTCTTTAGAATATATTTCCAGTCTGAGTCAGGGAAAGTTTGGCGTTAATGTTATACCACAAAGATATTAAGAAAAGAAAACAACAGTTAAACGAATCATCAATCCCATGGGCTGTAGAATAGTATAGACAATATGTATCTTTAAATAGTAGAAACTATACGAAAAAGTTTCTGTAAATAGTACAAACTATAAAAATATGTTTCTGTATATAATATAAACAATACAAGGGTGTTCCTGTAAAGAATATAAACTATACAAGTATGTTTCTGTAAGCTTTTGTCATAAGTTACATCAAAAAAGTTTGGTTTATTATTGTTACATCTCTCAGTGTTGGTTAATACGTGTATTAATAGCAACAATATATGAATTGACCTATTTATTATCTGGTTACTTTCAAATTAAAAAAAAAATTCTGACATTTTATTATTTTTATTTAGGAAAGTCTTTGTATCTCTATTTAGAAGTTCAGATTTTACAAACTTGCTTTGTTTCCTTATACTCATTAAGATATTTTTTACAAAAATATTTGAATAACGAAATTAATACAATTGGTTTATTAAAGAAAAAAAACACGTGTAGTTTTATGATATTTAGTTTCATTTGGTGATGCCACGGTGTACTAGATTTCAGCTTCTAAACTGAACAAATGTTCGACACATGTAAACATGACGATTATTTCATGATGAACAGTTTTCACCAGTAACGTAATATATTTAAGATCGTTTATAAGAACTACCAGAGAAAAAGCATATGATCGATTAGTTTAAATATAAATCAAATAAAATTATTCATCCTTAGTCTAAATCATTCAGCTTAACTTGCATTAACAAATGTAATTGACATTACAGATCATGGATTAATTTAGTGAATATAGTCGACATAAACATCATTTTACTGTTGTTTTGACAGGAACCACACGAGGAGCTTGGCGGGTAATTCATCATAATTCTTCCTGTTTGTTGTTTCATACGCTGAGAACATTTGTGACTGTGTTGTTTTATTGGGAATTCTGTTATACTAAATTTGAATAACTTACTAAAAATATGTTATGAATTTATATTTCACTAAATATGTCCCATAATGATATTCGGTATCTTATCATCAGAAATTAATTTCAGTCTAGTTATCTGGCATTGCTCTTCGCAGGGGAATGCCACTTTTCATACTGAAATGATACTATGCAACAAATACAATTATTTGTCTTCGTTGAGTCATGTTGCAGTTTAACCGATAATTGACTTGTAGAATAACCAATGTTCTTATCTTCATTAGATTGTGTTAAGGTAAAAGTCGTTGATATCAGCTGTGAGTTAGTTGGTTATGTTAAAAGTATTCTTCAACTTTTCATATGTACAATAATGTGGTGGTACGACACAATCATACCGAAGGCCATAACTGTGAGTAACGAAACTGCTATGATGTAACTTTCTACTCAATGATTTTTGTTCATACAAATGTCGTACTCTATAATTATCTTTTTCTTGAGATGTATTGGCAAATGAATATAAACCAACGCCATAAATTTTATAGTAATGTTTTTCATTTTATTTTTGATACTGATTATATTCAAGGTAGTGTTTATTTTCAAATAATGTTTATGGTGTTTATATAGTCAGTTCGTTCAAAAGTAAATTACAGAGTTATTTGTTTCTCTTCATTACAATCTTAATTATTTAATGTGAAAACTTTAATTTGTTTTCTATTTTATCAATTTATTATTATTTATTTATCTATCTATCATTCTGAAACATTCCTTTTGGGTTGAGATTAGATACAGTTACGTTATGTAATGTAAAACTTTTCTTCTGAGTTTAGGTTAGGCTGCTTTTCATAGACAGGAAGTTATTTTATAACAACTTTTTTCCAGTTGGTATATCATGTGTGATTAACAACTCGAGTTCACATTAAATACGATTTTTATGCACGTTATAGTTTCAATTAACAGCTGTTTAAGGTTATGTAAACATAACTGGAGTCATTGCAAATGTTTAATATACCTAATTATTTTGTTTCCAAGTCATTCATACGTGCTTCATAAAGTATGTTATGTTGTTCTTTTAATGTTAGTTTCACTTACTTTATTGATTATAATGTCTGTAATGTGTTTAATTTATAATATCTATACTGTATGTTTTATCAAATGGCTTCGGTAAATATTATTTCGCAAACTATGTTTATCATGTATAAACCCGTCTGAAAATTCTTTATGAGATATGATGTACGATTCGCGACTGTCGAAGGTTTCATTCGTAATACAATTTTTTACTAGATACCATGACATCTAACGCCGTATTTTCATTTTCTCAAATGAAAGAATTGGCTGTCAGACTAATAAAGTTCACTCACTATTGATGCTTTACTATTAGACTAATTAAACTTCGCTATTGATTCTACCATCTACAGTTAGAAATCATAATTAGATGTGATTATACCATAATCTTAAATTAAAATATTTTTAGTCAACTGGCACAGAGGTAAAATACATCTTTTTTTTTAATTTCCTTTTATATTGTCTGAGTCACACTAGATGGCACTATATTCTAGAAAAGTTTTATTGGAAACTTCCATTTATTAAATGAAATCCTGATTTTAAAACATTAAAAAACTTAAACTTGAATTTATTGATTTCAACATTTTTTTTGCAATTCTATTCCTAACTGTAATATTTTATTGACCTATATTCGTTGTTTCCTCTTCAATAAGTTACTGAAACAGCTTTACTTTGCTTTAACACTTCCATATTTCCTGTATAGTTACAGTTTTACTGTGATGCAGAAAAACAGTTTAATATTTTATTGTTTTATTTAATAAGATTCTTCAAAACTGTTAAAAGTCGTAGGAGTCCCCCGCTGATACAACAATATGTCTGCGGAAAAACAACATTTAAATTAAGGATTCGATTTCCTTCGGTGGACTTAGCAGATATCCTGATGTGGCTTTGATGTAAGAAAGGACTCATACCCTCAGATAGAGGGACAAAAGTTTGTTTGTCATACGCTAGTTCAGTTAATTATGAAGCAAAACTTAAACAAATACGAATAATTTATGTAAATGAAATTTATTTCTGAAAAAAAAAACAGTCGAAAAATACCTTTTATTCTGTTTCGTTGAACATCCTGGGACAATATAAAAAATTTAATTTGGGCGAGTTGAGGGGTAGATGGTTCCTCCCAGAAACGATTTAGCAGCTATGGAGGCCGATGAAGATGCGATATGGCTCTTAAAGTTTTTCCTAAATTACTAGAACATAATGGTCTATTCTGGAAGAACATAGAAATTCAAATTCAAAACTTCATATTTAATCTTTATATTCGTGTTACGTTTTAGCTGCCACTTGGGTAGACAGCTCGACTCCTAATCTGCGGGTCCCTGGTTCGAATCCCCGTCACAAGAAATATGGTCGTTCTTTCAGCTATGTGGACGATATAATATGACAATCTCATTATTCGTTGTTAAAAGAGTAGCCTAGGACTAAGGATGGGTGATGACGACAAGCTGCCTTCCTTCTAGTCTTATACTGCTAAATTAGGGATAGATAACGCAGATAACCACCGTGTAGCTTTGCACAAAATTCACAAACAAACGAAACTAAACCAAGTTTTAACCCTATTTATAGATAATACACCATCCCAACAACTGTATAAAATATTAACTATCAGTATCAACAAACTTTACGTCAAAGCAAAATTTGAATGATAATTTGACTGTTGTTGAGCTGCATTTCTTTTCTTAGCTTTCTTTATGTATGTTTAAGAGGCTCTTGTACATTCAGTTCTACGTAATACTGTTAGTTATTTTGATAACAAAGGTGTATGTTACATTGTACGTCATATTCAATGTAACCGCGGAAATAACTTAATAACTTGTCTTTATGAAAGTTTCGATACTTATGTTATAAATTCATTACATACGACATTTACTTATATTGATTGCGGTGGATATATCTCAGGATTGTTTGATGTTAAACAGAAAGCTACGCAAAGGGCTGTCTGTGCTTTGCTCACCACGTGTATCGAAAGCCGGTTTCCAGTTTTGTAAGTCCGGAGATATGTCACTGTGCCTCTAGAGGGCGATATATTTCATGAAAAAAAAACTCACTGAAAAGCCCACTTTAATTATCTTGGTGTTGAAAAGAAA
This sequence comes from Tachypleus tridentatus, assembly GCF_004210375.1. Taxonomy (NCBI): domain Eukaryota; kingdom Metazoa; phylum Arthropoda; class Merostomata; order Xiphosura; family Limulidae; genus Tachypleus; species Tachypleus tridentatus. Next base: position 155,574,950 of record NC_134830.1, read on the forward strand.
CGTACTAGGAAGTAGATTGGGGTCTACAAAATATTAAACCGAGGCACTTTTGGTATTCTTATTAAATTTAAGAATGTTGAAAACGTGAAGACGAAAAATATCCAGTTTAACGAAATATATATTTTTTCGTATTTTCATGACTAAACACCAGTCGCACCAAACATGATCACCCTTTCATCCGTGGGGGCATTATAATGTGACAGTCAATCCCACTATTCCTTGTTAAAAGAGTAGCCCAAAAGTGGGCAGTAGGTGGTGATGACTATTTACCTTCCTACATTGCTAAATTATAGACGGCTAGCGTATATGTGGTTCCTCTGAGAAAAGGCCTAATTTTCTGTACTTTGTATGTTCTCCTTTTGATAGGAAGTCGTGTTTGTATTATCATAAGAAGATATCTCTCAAAAAATCAAACAACTTTTAAAACGAAGTGTAAGAATCCTAAGTGTGATTTATGTTTTGTATTAATGTATTAATACAAAATGATTTTGGTATTAAGTATGACAGATTTAGTTTTTTTCGGATATTGCAATAATTTTATTGGAATATACAGATACTAGTACTAAACCAACAGGCCAGTCTAATAAATTGTGGCATGGATGTTTTGAATGAACCATATGAAAGTATCGTATAATGAACGATATTACTTTAAAGTAACACCTACAACTTTGCGTGTTAGGCTTAACTAAGCCTGTTAAATATGACTGAGTCTTCACATTTCACGAAATTAAAAGTAAAGGTTTTACTCAGTGCCAAGATGTTATTTTGAACGAAATCGAAACTCAAAACAAGTTGTTTAGTAAGATATCAGTTATGACACATACACTTCTACTCAGAACTTCCTAGTTCACTCCAGGCCCTTGACATTGTTCAAAACGTCTAAAAGTATTTGACCCTTCAACGCAAACGAGATGCTGAAAACTTCGTGTCTAAAGTAACATCAATAAAGATTGTTTTTAAATGTTTCGAGCAACACTAACCACATAACCCAAATGTCTTGAGTTTTCAGATTATATTTCAACATAAAACATTTGTATATACGATTTCGTGAGTTACTTTAAAAAAGTGAATATGAGTTCCAGAGGGATGAATCTTTCGTGTGAAAGGTCAAGAATTCTGGTCACACTGAGGCAAAATAGTATAGTACTTTATGAATATTAAATATAGATTATTTTTAGTGTTTGGATATATATGTCTGTTTTATTCTTGTTACCTGTTCTAAACATTATACTGATGGATGTTTTTATTAGTGGGAGATTATTTTGGGGTCAAAGAGATTATTCTTGTTAATTTTATTATTGTAGAAGTTAGATACTGATTTTCTTTTCCTAGCTTAAAAAGAAGATAAGTTAATAAAACTGACAAATAAAAGAATAAATTGACACATCTGAGTGAACACTTTTTGGTTTATTTAGAAGTGTCAATTTATTCTTTATTATCGTTTGTCTAATTCCAACCCAAGTGGCACACCGGTATCTCTGCAGACTCACACCACTAAAAAACAGTTTTCAATAAATGTATTTGGCAGAGCACAGATAGCTTATTGTGTATCTTCTGGTTAATTCCAAACAACAAACTATTATTGAGAAAACGAAACATTTCTTATTTTTCTGCTTATTCTCAAAATGAAAATAATATGGAAATTAAGAAAATAAACTTCTCCGATGTAAATGATATTTTATAAACACTAATGTGGTTGCTCCAAAAAGACACTTGTAGTAATGGATATTAAAATGCATGCGTTTGAAAGCTGAGAAGAAATGTGTTTAATGTATACTGGAGTGGAATAACAGCAATGACATGATTAAATTTTCGTTTGTTTATTTTTCAAAACTTAGTGAAAAATCATGTTTGTTTTTTTAAATAAATATTTCAGAGTGAAAAAGTTGCTAAATCACCGAGTTGATTATCTAAAGGCTTGAAAACTTATTTAAAACTATTTGTACGTTTCAATAAGTTCGACCCTGGCGTATTGGAGGTTTTTTCTTTATTTATTTCCTCTGTGGCATGTCATAGCTACGTCAATGACAACTTGTTCTAACTACACAACTCACGAAAACAAGTTGAGACGAAACTGAGATAATTAATTAAGCAACTGGAGTGCTTATCTAAGTGATTAAACAAATACTGTTAGTACCATGAGAAATGGAAATATTTTCTCATTGCTTCTGAACAATAGGCACAAAGATATGCAATTTAGTTTTCGAATTTTTTAAAGAAATATTATGGAGCAAATTATCTTTATTTCTTTGTGAAGATGTAAGAAGCTTATGCTGCTTTTGTTTGCCGTTATATGTAAAGTGTTTACATAATATCTACCTGTGTTCCACCTATTGTGGGTTTCGAAGTCTGAACGTTATAAGCTATCAGAATTGAGCAGAAAAACGCTGGGGTATTAATAATCATAACATTAATATGAATAATGAATATAAAAAGCTTCATTTTACCCCAAGTAAAACGACCCGACGTAAGTTATTACTTTTAGGCTTGTTTTGGTCTTTATTATCTTTAATTCTTTATAATTATTATAAACAAACAACATTATAAAAATGTACCAGTTATAAACAAACAAAAAACGAATCCACCAGTCATGAGCAAACAACAGCAAACAAATCTAATTGTTATAACAAACAATACAATGCAAATTTACTTGTTATAAACAATGTAATCCAAGTCTATTTATCACAAACAAACAATACAACACAAATATACTTATCATAAACAAACAATATGAAACAAACCAACATATTGATCTTTATTTCAAAGGTATTAAAACAATGTATAGGTGACTTTTCAGCATAAGCACAAACAATGGGCTGTCTGCATTCCGAAGTTGTTTCTGTTTTCTGGATACCTAACAATTGATTACTGTCTTTTACTATCTTGGAAACGAAGTTACTATCTCTATCCGTCAGTATGTACTGACCGTGTCTGGTTATTATGTTATTCACAAATGCTTCAGGAATCGTTTCCATTTTTTGATCAGGCAGCAAGTTATTTATTAACTCATCATTATTTTGTTCAAAAATCACATAATCTAAATCACAAATTATTGGGCCAAACACTCACGTAACATTAATAGATCAATTTTAATATTTAATTAGCCAATCCTCAAAGTGAGTTTATGGGATATGAAGTAGGATTGGTGACAGTCGAAGCTTTCTTTGATAATACATTTTTTTTAGAAGATACCATGACATCTGCCCACCTTTGTTTATTTTTAGAAATTAAATCAGTGGCGGTAAGACTAATTAAGTTCACTGTTTGTGCTTTACCATCATCCACAGTCAGAAATCATTATTAGATGGGATTTTATCATAATTTTAAATCAAAATCTCATTTGTCGACAGGCACATACACAAAAAAGTTTTTTTTAACTGTTTAAATCCCACCAGATGGCACTACATTCCTCAATCTTTGATAGGAAATATTCATCAAATGAAATCATGATTTCAGAAAATTTTAAAAAATCAAAACTTATATTTATAGATTTTTCACTTTTAGCAATTCCAGTCTATTCCAGCAATTCAGTTGTCTGTACTGTGAAACAAAGAACAATAAAACATTAAGAAGTAATTATTGGACGCACCGTATAACGTATAACTTAAATAAAACGTTGAATTTTCACCTAAAAAGCCTTAAATAAACTCAGTTAGAAAGTTTCACATAACATAACGTAACTGTACCTAACCTAAACTCGTTTGGAGTGTGACAAACATATAAATAATAATAATGTGTAAAATAAAAATAAACAAATTAAAGTTTTTACGTAAAATAAATTAGATTGTAACAAAGGGAAACAAATAACTCTGTATTTTACTTTTGACGAAGTTATATAAACCCCATCAGGCTTATTCAACACGATATCGTACTTTGAAAATACATCAGTATCAGAAAGAAAACTAAAAACATTTATATAAAATTGTAGCGTTGATTTGAGATTTAAATTCGTTTGTCAATACATCTGAAGAAAAAACAACTATAAAGTATGACCTTTGTATAATTTAAAAAAAGTAAGTAGTAATCTGAGTTTTCACAGTTTCGTAACTCAGAGCTCTGGCCTTCACAATGATTGCGTGATAACAATACATTATATAAGTTCGTAAATATGGTGAACATTATTAACATAACAAACTAACTTACAGCTGATATCAACATCTTTTAGGTTATTGCAGTCTAATGAAAATGAGGCAAGTGGTAAGTGTTTTACAGCTTATTCAGAAAGATACTTATCGGTCAAACTCGAGCACAACTCACCGGAAACAAATAGTTTTATTTGTAGCATGGTATCATTCCAGTATGAGAAGTGGAAAAATAATATAAGATAAATAGACCAAAATTAATTTCTGTTCATTAGTGACCTGATCTCATTACATTTTTAGTTAAATATAAATTGATAACGTAATTGTTAGAAAGGTATTCAATTTCAGTGTAACAGAATTTCCCGTAAAAACATACTGTGACCAACATTCTCATGATATAAAACAACAAACAAGAAAATTATGTTGAATTTCTCACCAAGATCCTCGAGCAGAATCTGTCACAACACCAGTAAAATAATCTTTATGTTGACTAGATTCACAAAATTAATCAGTCATTTCTATTAGAGTTATTAATACAAATTAGGCTAAACGATTTAGACTTAACATGAATAATGCCATTTATTTTATACTTAATCTGTTCTATGTATGAACATTTCGCAATAAAATATTGAAACTTTATGGGGAAAGTTATAGGATAAGCTAATTTACATCGTACAAGTTTATGTGTGTTTGTGTGACTGTTTGTCTCTGTGAACTTTGAGTCTACAGAATTTCCATACAGAAGAAACAAGTAGTTTGTTTTTTTAATGGTCATAGTTTCATAAAAAAATATTTATTTTTTTACAGAATTTCATTCTACTTCTTGTGATTACGGTCTACACTCTAGGATGTTACGCTGAAAATGGAAGTAACAAAATAACCCGAAACATCCACAATGGTTATTGTCGTTACGGAGATATAGGGGGAAATAGGAGAGCTCTTGACATACGTTGGAATAAAAGTGCTTTTGAGAAGAAACCAGGTTTCAGAAAACGTGATGGAAATGGAAAATACAAGAAGAATATGTTTGGAAGAGACACAAGCTTACATTTGGGTTTTGATAGTGGCTCTAACTTAAGAGGTGGGTTACGAAGAGGAACACGAAGAGCAAGACAATCACTTAAGAGTGTAAAAACAGCAAGAGGAAGTGTAACAAGATTCGATAGTGAGCTAAGAATGAATGAGAGTCTACATTTGGACGCATAAGATCGTATTGGTGGAGGGTAATTGGTAAGAGCTCACTTAATTTCGATGTTCAAGTTAGTATAAATAAGTTAGTACATCAACATTTAAATACGAAAACGTCTCAAAGTTTCACTTCTCTAATAATAAAGTTAATCAATTTAACCACCATGTCATACCTCTCGGCTCGTGTGTTCGCTCTTCTGTGTAAAATATTTTCTCAACCCAAACGAGCCGTTTTTGCATATATATTTTTTCTACAAGTGGGTTTTCTCGACATCACTGAGAATATTAGTGTGACTTGTTCAGACACATTAATGTTCCGTCGAACATTATTTACGAAAGTTCCTGCAGTAACAACCCAAGAATTAATATATACAAAATATATGGAAATATATACATTTTGGAAAATTTGATATGAATTTGATTTCGGAATATTAAATTAACATTTTATGTTGGGTCTGGGTCGGTCAACTCGTCAAAAAATTACGTTTACAGACAGACCCATTGTTTTACACTAGACTGTTATTATAAGTATTATATTCATACAGATATTTAACTATATGTATATAGAAATTAATTTAACTATTAATTAATAAAAACACAGGAATGCGGTAACTTTGAACGTTTTATACTAAATTTTCTAAACAAAAAAGTACATTTTAATAGTCTTACCGTTGTTTTACCGTTTTCTTGAGGTCAGTATATGATATTTTCTGTCAAAGGTCTCCATGTAGTATACAAGATGCAGATAGCATTATTGTGAAGTTCAGGTAGAAAACTGTTATTAACATGATCCGTAAATGAATATTTCAATGCTAGCAGTAATGCTTAACAATGTTTTGTAAATGGAGAACTTAAGTAATTTAGAGGAAACAAGCAAAAGAGAAATGTAACTTAATTATGGATTTCCGATCTGTTAATACAAAACGACAATTACTTTGTATGTTCCTCATTTCTTTTTTTTCAATCTTCTTACATGAGTACTGATGAACTCAAGATATTTCCACTTATTAATAGTCGTAATATGACAATGTGCGTGAGATCTAGGCTATTTCTAAACGCGATATGAAGGTAATAATGTACAATAATCGTCATTATGACATTGTATAATTTAAAAGCAATTAGTAACAATTTCTGTTAAAACGGTTTCGTAATTCAGAGCTATGGCTTTCAGTGTGATTGCGTCATAATTACACATGATAAAATTTGTAAATTTGAAGAATATTGTTATCATGACCAACTAACCTTCAGCTGATGTCAACGTATTTTCCCTTATTGCAGTCTAATGAAGATGATGACAGTGGTAATTGTTCTATAGTTTATTCTATAAGTTAATTATCGGTTTAACTGTAAAACCAGCGAAAAACAGTTGTATTTGTTGCATGGTATCATTCGAATATGAGAAGTGGCGCTTCTCTAGGCAGAATAATATGAGATAATTAGACCAATATTAATTTCTAACGTTAAGAGACCTGGTGTTATTTTGGGACATTGTTAGTGAAATATAAAGTTTTAACATAATTCTTAGAAAGGTGAAATTTTAGTATAAAACAATTCCCAGTAAAGCAGCGGTGTGAAAAATGTTCGTATCACATAGACAACAAACAGGAGGAATTATGTTGAATTTCTCACCAAGATCCTCGAGAGGTATCTGTCACAACATTAGTACAATAACGTTTATGTAGACTAAATTCACTAAATTAATTAATAATTTATTATTTCCATTACAATTTTAATAGAAGTTAGGCTAAACGATTTACTTTACTAAACTTTGTACTTTTAACTCAACTTATATGAAACTTTACATATGTTTTTATTTTTACAGTTTATTGGGATCTGGATTATTGGCGATAGAAATGAGGTTCTAAAATCTTACCTTCATTCAATAAACCCGAAGGTTATATTGTGCAAGAAAAAATATATACTTGAAATCACTGCAAACTAAATTTTAAATAAAAAACTTTGCTTTAATTTTTGTTTGATTTTTTTCGTAATAGAAAGCAGAGACAATAAAGTGAATAAAGTAAGAAACAAAGTGTAATTTATAGTTAAAACAAAACTTTCGTTAATCCGTTCTAGAATAAATAATTCTCGTAGTATTTATATCGATTGTTGATAATTCGAAAAAGAAATGTTCTAGAAAAAATATTAGTACATGGTCAGATATTTGACCCTGAGATTGATCTTGTATCAGTACTCACATTCTTATTATTGATATATGATCAATAAGCCAGCTGTTTATATTTGAGGAAGTTTTAAAGTTGTTAGTAATCAATCTTTGCAACTTTATCTCATATTGTAGTTGTGTCAAACTGTCAGTTTCTTCTTTGTTCCACTCATTAATGGAGGATCCATTGTTTCCATAACCCTTTACTAACCTTGCAAAGAGTCGAGTAATTACAAACTAAACGCTAAAGGATCAGCGGAAACTTTCTCAACACGTTTTATAGAATCATTGTTGTTCTCTAATCATCATTGTTCTATGCTCGTGTGTTCTCACACTTCACTGTATCCTGTATCACACATCTCATTATTAACCAACATAATACGAGGCTTCTAAAATATTTATCGATGCCTCACTCCTACCTGTTTAAAAAAGAATTATATTTCTGATAAAGATCTCATCGCGAAAGCTCTTTCTTTCCATCCTTACATCTTACATTAATCACAAATATCAATCTTCTGTTAATAATAAATATTTATATACATATACCATGTATTCATTATAAAGTTGTTCACAAACATAGTAATAGTTAGTAAACACATTGAATGATACTAAATTTTAGACATAATATTCTTTACCTATATAATACTTCATTATAAAAGGAACTCCAAACTAAGAAGTTTGTTTGTTTGTGTTGAATTTCGCGCAAAGCTATTCAAGGGCTATCTGCGCTAACCGTCCATGAATTAGCAGTGAAAGACTAGAAGGAAGGCAGTTAGTCTTGACCACCCGTCGCCAACTCTTGGACTACTCTTTTTCCAACGAATAGTGGAATTTAACGTCACATTATAACGTCCCCACGGTTGAGAGTGCGAGCATATTTGGTGCGACTGGGATTCAAACCCACAACCCACAGATTACGAGACTAACGTCTAAACCCACCTGGCCATGCTGGGCCCCAAATTAAGAAGAAATAGTTTAATATAGGTGTACTTTATGTTGTATTACGTTTAATTAATATATTAAATTGTGCACTATCTGTAACAATCAAGATACGTCTTCATTCTTCTCACTTCTACTGCTAGTTATTCCCAGGTCTCTTCTTAGAACTCACACAGGAAATGTCTTCTCGGACTGGAACGTTGTAACTACTCGCGCACTTCACTGTATTACACGCATTTCGATATATAAGTTAAAACTTCTTCGCTCACATTTTTTCAACTTGAAAACATTATCGTAATGTAGATTTTCTTTTATCTGTCACTGATTAACTGTTTTATGGAAATAATTGATAACTTCTTTTGTTATCGTCTGCGGCAAATTAATATTGTCCTTATATACCGGTTATTGAAATTTTCATTTTGGTATAATAAAATTTTATTAATTTTGATCTGTATATTTATTTTATGATTAACTAACCTCTCCAGTTAGTTATCAATTTAATATTAACATGAATTACTCCCATAAATCACTCTACATCAAAATTAGATGGGCTATCGTCAAATAATTCAATTACAACAGTAGCCTCTGAGTTAAACAACCTTCTGTTGTTAACTGGCCCTATTATGGTATTATTTTTGTATTTACACAGCCCATCTAACTTTCAAAATATCAATAAAGCAAATCTTTCACGTACTGTATATAGCACCGTACTTAATAGCATTACTACAAAAAAACATAATGTTATCATCACTCAATCAGTAAACTTCCACTTATCTAACCTTCTTCTTTCTGCTGTTGCTCTCACGTGGTGCACATGCTGTTGAAATTTGTTAATACTTTACCCAGCTCTCGAACAGGGCAAGTTTCAGATCTTATCTTATATGTTTGACAGTCCTTTCAGATTTAAATCTACATTTAACTGTAACTGTTAACTGTAACTCTTTTATGGTCAATAGTTATTGCCCGTCGGTTACTCTGATATTTAACAGATTTCCTGTGTATTTAGTTTTACTTTTAAAACTATAGGATAATGTAATTCATGGGATATGAGTAGAACAAGTTCTAACCAATCTGAGATATCCACTATTCCTTAATTTAATTACATCAGTTAGATACTCAAACCGATTGATATTTAATTTAATATCAATAAGGTAAGTTCATTTTTAACATATAAAATAATGAAGTTTCTGGTGTCTTAATTTTGTGAAAATAAAATTATTATATTTTTACACAGTTCAGGGTCACATACTCAGTTTATTATTAGATACCATAAAATCTGCCCATCTATTTTTTATTTTGAGAAATGAAAGCAGTGGCAGTTCTAACCAATCTGAGATATCCACTATTCTTTAATTTAATTACTTCAATTCGATAATGAAACCGATTTATATTTTATTTAGGACATAGTATTGACAAGGCATGTTTTTATTTTACATCTAATATAACCAAGTTCATGGTGTCTAAATATTGTAAAAAAAAAAATTGTTTAGTGATAATTATTCTATTTTTACATAGTTCAGGGTCACATACTCTAAGTGGACCTTCTACATATTTCAGCATATATTCCTCTGTTATTTCCACAGTTAGAATTAACGAATGGTTTAAGGTTAAGTGTAAGGGTAAGGACATAGTCCTATACAATTTGAAACTTTTACACTTTCTGTTTACACCTTCATACAATACTTGTACTCACTTAGATAACTCAATCCCACTACTTCCAACTGTAAATGATAATCGTTTTCAGTTATTCTGAATACTATAGTTGAAAACTAACATTTCAGATCCTGCTTTTTGAAGCTCAGACGGACTTATTTTGATTTGTATCAAAGTGGTAGTAATGTTTACTGGAGCTTGGGACACTTTTTTAATTTCGTGCTCATGTAATTCAAGTGTCTGATTTAATGAGTTCATTTTAGTGGCGCTTTAAATTAACTATTTCTATAGATATTTGTCTTTGATGTTTTATTTTCTGTTTAATTCACATAAATCGTCCATGGTTACTTTTCGACATAAAATTTCAAAACATTTCCCCCAGCGTCTCTTAAACAACGTTTTTGTGGAATGCGATCAGAAGTCGGAAAGTTATCGTTAATATCCTTTAAATCTAATAAAAAATCTTCTTTCTTAATGAGATATCGTCTAACGTAGGTCTAAAAGATCTTAATTAATCCTTCCTGTAAGATCCTTACTAAATATAGGATCGCTGTTCCGTAGTTTGTCACACAACATTGCGTCTTTTTTTCCAAACCGCCACCCGGTAGCACAGCGGTATGTCTATGGATTTACAACACTAAAATCAGGGGTTCGATTTCCCTCGGTGGGCTCAGCAGATAGCCCGGTGTAGTTTTGCTATAAGAAAAAACACACACACATTTTCCGAACCTCTATCATCGAAACTAACACGACTACTTACTTGAACAATATTAATTCTTATCGTAATCAAACTATTAATCGAACGTACTGTGGAAACGGTATATTTTCAACAATTACCCACTTATGTCTTGATAATATAAAAACCTTCTTAAATAAAAATCATGCCCGTCTTACTTTCTAGTGATACAATACTCACATTCTGTGCCGATCTCTTAACACTCATCCATAGAATAATCACCGAATTAAACCAACTCATATGTCAACTACTAAAACATATAAAGACAAGTGTCTTATAACCACACATACATATTTATAGAACTATAGAGCAGTGTTCATACACATACTATATTGTCTACGTAGTTCTAATTACAGCTACGCATATGGCTTAACATATTGTTAAGAGCTTGTAGCACAGCACAAGTTTCGTAACTAGAGCTAGCTTTAACTCTATTAATGTCATTTTTTATTCAAGGTACAGCTACTTGTCAATAGCACTTCACTCGTCTTCTTGTAAAAGTAAGAATTACTTCTGGTTGAGTTGATCAGGACCATGTGGTCTTACGCTATAATCATCAATCAGTAACAGTATCAGCTTACCTCGTTATAGATGTTCTTGACATACTGTACTTGGGTACAGAAACCATGACGTCACTTGACACGCTGTGTCAACACTTCCATCATCTAATATGGTATCAACGTGATCTAAATTTTAATTTTCTATCTCGGTTTCACTTGTATCTTCGTCATCATAAGATAAATCTAGTTTATTTGAGTAATCAGATTCGACCTCAACATTTTTCTTTTGTTTAATATTTGAAGTTCCTTCTCGTAATCTATCAAATACACGTTTTAATATTTCTAAGTTTTCTTCCATAACCGCAGCAAACACTATAACATCATCTAAGTAACAGAAACATTCTGAATCTTGTAGATCTGATAATACAACGTTCATTAATCTCTTGAATGTTGAAGAAGCATTACATAAACAAAAGTACATTCTGAAAGTAACACAAAAGCAGTTCTACCCTTCTCTTTCTCTTTTATGTATACCACTATCCACTTTGAAATGAATAGACGAAAAGTGTTCTCTGTTATTCAAGCTTTCTAAAGTTTCCTGTGCACTACGTAACAGATAAATGTCTTCAACTGTTACAACAATCACTTTTTTTAAATTTTACCCAAAACCTTAATTTTCCGTCCTTCTCAGGAACAAATACAACCGAAGATGCATGCAGACTCATACCATCTTTTATTACTCACTGTTCAAGCACATCTTGTACACACTGTTTTTACTCAAACTTGTCTTTTTCTGGCACTCTATGAGGTCTGTGTGCTATAGGTTTATTGTCATGTAACCCTATTAAGTATTTAACGTATCTTGTACGACCAGGTTCACTTCTCCTACAAATATATCTCTGTATTTTTCTAGAATGTTATTACGCTATAATAATGTTTTCCTTCATATTTCCTAAGAAATGTATCCCAAATTATTTTACTATTTTGTGTCTGGTGTTTACTATTCATTATATTATGCTGTACTACAGCAGCTAATGTTTCTCTATTAGAAGCCTTGCCTACTTCTAGGTTGTTAGGAAGTATATTTTTTCTTTTTACATATCATTTTATATAAACGTTCACTAGTTTATTCTGATAATATTGCTAAATGAATTAACACCAGTGCAAGAAACACAGTCTATGAACACAATGAGTGAATTGTACATTGGTTCCAAAAGAAATCGAAAAGGTGTTCTTCCCAATTACAACATATGTCCTACAGCTTATTCGGTACTTTCGCAAATTCCGTAGAGTTGACTATCATATTATACAAAGTTTTCATGTTTTTGTGTGAACGAGCTGGCAAAGCACATAATCAACACTTGATAAAGAAAAGTGGCTTTAGAGAGTCAGCCTGATACAAAGTTGATATATAAAATACAAACTGCAAAATGTGTTTTAAAAAGAAAAGATGAATATTTCCACAAAACATCTAGATGAATCATAATATATATTCACTTGTTATCAATGTTATTCTATTTTCTTCAGTTTATTTATATTTTTCTTCGGGAACATAATAATAAAAAAATATCATTATGATGAGGGAAATCATAAATAAATGCAACTAAGAGATTGTTTTCTCCCTAATTTGTAAACAATTTCTACACGATAGAATATAAAATATATACATTTCGATATCTACGTATGTGAATTACAGAAAATTTGTTTTTAAAGCTAAAAAACTTGTATGTAATTTAAATTATCAGATCTATGTGATATTGGAAAACATCTTAGGAACAGTATTCAAAACTGCATAAGCAGTGATATTATTGGGCCACACACTCATGTGACACACACACACAAAACAATCTTTTTTCTTTCTTTTTATGCTGTCTGAGTCACACTAGGTGGCACTGTATTCCAGAAAAATTTTACTAGGAAACTTTGATTTATCAAATTAAATCGTGGTTTAAGAACATTTATGAAAATAAAACTTAAATTTATAGATTTCTACATTTTTGGCAATTCCAGTTCCAACAAAAATATTTCTATTGACCTATTTTCGTTGTTTCCTTTTCAAGTAACTGAAACAGCTTCACTTTACGTTAACACTTCCATATTTCCTGCATGGTTACAGTTTTACTGTGATGCATGACACAGTTTGATATCTAATTGTTCTTTTCAATAAGATTCATCAAAACTGTTAAAAGACAAACGGTTTTATTATACTTACTAACTTCTGATCCAATGAACTAATAGTGATCAGAAGTAGATAATAAACTAGGGATTAATGCTGCTAATTCACAATAAGATGTCCGCTTATTACCTGCTCTAATATCGATAATATCCCATAAGATCTAGGTTATTTCTAAACAAGATGTAAAGATAATAATGTAGAGTGATCATGAAAAAGTGAATAAAATGAAACCTGATAAACCTTATAACATACATTTACATTTGACATGAGATATGAGTGTTAGACCTATTACACTGTTAACTGATATATTTTCTGTATAGTTCCCCAGAGAGCTTCAACAAGGAGAAGAGTTTATCGTAATAGTATTACAATCACAATCACAATGTGTAATATCTACTGCTGAATGCGTGTTACTTTTCAGACCGGCTTATATACGGCAAATATAGTTTGAGGAATACTATTTAAGTTAGCCATTTCATACAATATAACTTATAGACATTATAAATTGAATATATTACAGACATTATAATAAAAAAGTTAGTGAAAGTAACCTGAAAAAAAGAATGGAACATATCATACGAAGAACATACCAATGACTCGGAAACATGATAGTAAAGTATATCAAACATTTGCATTAATTTCAAATATATTTAGACGTTCTTAAAAAGCTGTTAAGTGAAACTATAATATGGATAAAGGAACTTATTTAACGAGAACATAGTTGTTAGTCATACATGCTATACCAACTGGGAAAAAATGTAATGATATAAGTACCTCTCAAAAGAAAATAGCGTTCGGAAAGTTTATTTATATTCAGTTGTATGTGTCCTTGTGTTACAGCAAAGCCACATCGGGCTATCTGTTTGAGTTTTCCGTATATTCAGTTGTCTCTACAGTGAAACGTAGAACATTAAGTAAATAAGAAATAATTATCGGAACCACCGTGGAACGTATAATTTAAGTAAAATGAGAACTTTACACGTAATGTAGTTGGCCTGGCATGGCCAAGCGTATTAAGGCGTTCGACTCGTAATCCGAGGGTCGCGGGTTAGAATCCCGGTCGCACCAAACATGCTCGCCCTTTAAGACGTGGGGACTTTTTAATGTGACGGTCAATCCCACTATTCGTTGGTAAAAGAGTAGCCCAAGATTTGGCGGTGGGTGGTGATGACTAGCTGTCTTCCCTCTAGTTTTACACTGCTAAATTAGGGACGGCTAGCGCAGATAGCCCTAGAGTAGCTTTGCGCGAAATTCAAAACAAACAAACAAACATAATGTAGTCATAAATAAACTCAGATTGAAAGTTTCACAAACCGGAACATAAGTGTACCTAACCTAAACTAAACAGGAGTATGACAAACAAATAAATAATAATAAAGTGTAAAAAAGAAAACAAATTTTCACATAAAATAATTCCGATCGTAACGAAAAGAAATAAATAATTCTGTAATTTACTTTTCGATGAACTGACGATATAAACACCATGATGATCATTTGTCATGATCTCGGACTCTGAAAGTACATCAGTATAAAAAAGAAATTAAGAACATTTCTATATAATTGATAGCGTTGGTTTGAAATTTAAATTCGTTTCTCAATGCATCTGAAGAAAAAGCCAATTATAAAGTATGACCTTTGTACAATTTAAAACTAACTAGTAGCAATTTGAGTTATAACAGTTTCGTAACTCATATAAATGGCCTCCAGTGTGATTGCGTTATATCACCACATTATGTAAATTCGAAAAGTTGTAAAATGCTTTTAATATAACCAACTAACTTACAGCTGATATCAGCGTCTTTTACCATATCGCAGTGTAATAAAGATGAAGACAGTGGTAAGTTTTTTACAGTTTATTATATAAGTTAATTATCGGTTAAACTGTTACACAACTCACCGGAGACAAATCGTTGTATTTGTTGTACGGTATAATTTCAATGTTAGAATAGGCACTTATCTACGCAGAATAATATGAGATAATTAGACAAAAATTAATTACTGTTCACAAGAGACCTGATGTTATTTCGGATCATTGTTAGTGAAATATATATTGAATCACGCTATCAAACACCATATCAAACACATATAGTGAAAACGAATTTCCGGTAGAATAGCACTGTGACAAATGTTCTCTCCATGTGAAACAACAAACAGGAGGAATTATGTTGAATTTCCCACCATGCTCTACGTGTGGTACCTGTATCAACACTAGTAAAATAACGTTTATATTGTATCATCATCTGCCACTCAGTTCCTTAAGGAACATAGGGCCGCAATCACTGCGGTTTCCGTAACAGGTTTTTAAGTGAGTAGGTTGTTAGCCCACTGCACCTAGCCGTCCCTAATTTAGGAGTGTAAGACTAGAAGGAAAGCAGCTAGTCATCACCACCCACCGCCAACTCTTGGGCTACTTTTTTACCAACGAATAGTGGGATTGACCGCCACATTATAACGCCCCCACGCCTGGGAGGGTGAGCATGTTTAGCGCGACGTGGACCCGCGACCCTCAGATTACGAGTCGCATGCCTTAACGCGCTCCGCCATGCCGGGCCAGTTGATATTGTATAGATTCACTGAATTAATCAATCATTTGTAATATCAATTGCTTTTTTAATACAAGTTAGTTTAAACGATTTAGACTAAAGAAGAATAATGCCATTTATTTTATAGTAATCTATTCCGCATAAGAACATTTTACAATAAAATCTTAAAGCTTTATGGGGAAATTGTAATAAGATAGTACTAGTTTCTTTGTGTTTGTGTATCTGTTTGTGTCTGCAAAATAACTTTGGATCTACACAACTTCCTCACGGACCAAGCGAGGACCTTATTTGTTTTTTATTGGTCACAGTTTCATAAGAAAACTGAATTTTGATATTTATATTTTCAGGTTTTCATTCTACTTTGGGTTATTATGCTCTACACTGTCGGAAGTTACGCTAAAAACGAAACTAACGAATTACCCAGAAACATCCACAATAGTTATGATGGTGATGTAGATAGAGGGGAAAAAAGGAGAGTTGTTGACAGAGATAGGAATAAAAGTGGTTTTTACCAACAAACCAGGTTTGGTAATGGTGGAAATGGAAAATACAAGAAGAATATGTTTGGAAGAGATGCAAGCTCAGACTTGGGTTTTGACGATGATCTTAACTTAAGAAGTGGGTTGGGAAGAGGAACACGAACAGGAAGACAAACAAAATGGGATGAAAGAATAGGAAGAGGAACAACATTGAATAGTGAACTAAAATGAATAACAGTTTTTATTTGGACGCATGAAATCGTACTGTCGGAAGATATTTGGTAACTGCTCACTTATTTTGGAAGTGGAATTTAATATAAATAAGTATACCAAAATGTAAATACGAAATCGTTTCGAAGTTAAACTTTTTTAGTAAGAAAGTCAGTAAATTTAACTATCAGGCCATTAAACTCGACTTCTGAGTCTTTGGATCGCCTGTTCAAACTTCTGTCGTATCAAACGTGCTTGCACTCTTATAGGTTAAAGTGTAGCTCAAGAGTTTAAAAAATCTCGACATATGTAATGTTTCTTTTATTATTGTGAATATTATATCACATGATATAAAAATACATAGTCTGCTCTTTTAATAACTATCACACAATATCATCAATGGTTTGTTCACTGTATCCTGTATCACGCTTGTCATTATTAAGCAAAATATTACGAGGCTTCTAAAATATTTAGGGATGCCTCACTCCTATTTGGTTAAAAATGAATTATATCTTTGATGAATATTTCATCACGAAAGCGCTTCTTTCCATCCTTACATCTTACATCCATGATCATTAACAATCTTCTGTTAATAATATATATATATATACTACTGGCCAAAGTCTTAAGGCCAATGAACATAAAGAACAAATATGCATTTTCTATTGTTAGACTCAAACATTTATTTGAGTAGAACTTCGACAGATGAAAATAATAAAAGAGAAAATAAAAATAAATTTTTTTTTTTTGCGTTGAACACCATGAAATTAGCCTAAATTTTAGCTGTCCAAAATTTAAGACTATACCAAAAAGAAGTCCTAAACATGGTAGGAAATGCCCAACAAGAGGACTCAGTAGTGAGTTGCACGGCCATCATTGCGAATATCTGCGAACATTCGCTTTGGCATGGTCGATATAAGCGTGGGTTGAAGGCTGGCTGGAATGTTATTCAAAGTGTTGAAAATAGCTTCACGAAGATCATGCACTGTTTAGAATTGATGACCATTTCTATAGACTTCCCTTGTCATCCTCCTCCAAACATTTTCAATGGGGTTCAGTTGGGGCGAACACGATGGATGGTCCAAAAGAATCACGTTATTCCTCATGAAAAAGTTCTTTGTCCTTCGGATATTGTGGATAGCAACGTTGTCCTGCAGAAAGATCCAGTCATTTCCACACAAGCGAGGGCCTCCAGTGAATGAGGATGATCTATCCAACATGTCAATAATCTATCTGCTGCTTCACGCTTCTATATAACCTGAAAGCTCCATTGTTCCATGGAAGGATAAAGCTCCTCAGATCATGATGGAACCTCCTCCGCTGTGTCGTGTAAAAAATGTCTCGAGTAGGATATTCTTATTGTGCCAGTAACATTGGAAGCCATCTGTACCATCCAGATTAAATGGTTTCTCATCAGAGAACAAATCCTTCACCAAATTTTCTACATCCATTGTTTGGTGCTTCTCAACAAAGTTCAACCGAGGTATTTGTTGGTGTGGAAAGAGGGGTGGCCTTTGAAGACGTTTACAGTTTTTAAAGCATTTATCTCGTAGATGTTGTCTTATTGTTCCTGAACTGCATACTGCGTTTTTAAGAGCGTAAATCTGATTCGACGATTGGCTGGGTTTTTGCTGGACAACCTGTCGAATCCTGCTGATGAACGACGGCAAAATTTTCTTGGACCGACCACTTAAAACTCTTGTTCCGTATCCCTCAGGGTCTTTTAAGAAATTTGCAACAGCACTTTTACTTCGCCAAATCTCACCAGCGATGGAACATTAAGAGAGACCTTGCTTGTGTAGCTAAACAATTCTGCAACGTTCAAACTCTGTCAGATTTTTAGCCTTTGTCATGTTTCTATCCAATGTAACACAGGAGATGTCAGTGGGAGATGATGACAACGCTAATGCTTGAACACAAATTACTAAATTTCGTTACGTGTTTACCGATTAACGCTTCATTTCTGTATGAACTTAAACTTTTGACCAGCTAGTATTTATGATAAGTTCATAGTGTTCACATTTTCCCTATTAAATGCTAAAACGTTTTTTATATTTATTTTCTCTTTTCTTATTTTCATCTTTCGAAGATCTACTCAAATAAGTGGTTTAGTCTAACAACGTAAAATGCTTATTTTTTTTTATGATTTGAAGATTTTGTCCAGCAGTGTATACACCAAGTATTCATTATAAAGTTGTTCGTAGATATAGTAATGCTAGTATAATGATACTAAATTATACACATAGAATTCATTACCAATATAACACTTAACCATATTATACTTGAGAGAAAAATAAACTAAAACGAAAGTGATAAATACAGGGTATACTTTATATTATATTAAGTTTAATAAATACGTCAAACTGCACACTATCCGTGACAATCAAGACATGTCTTCATTCTTCTTACTTCTACTATTAGTTCTTTCCTTGTCTTCTCTTAGAACTCATACTGGACATGTCTTTACCGACAGGAACGTTGTAATTACTAGCGCACTTCACTGTTTAACACGTACTTCGATTTGATATTTAACACTTCTTGGCTCAAGTTGTCTTCTTCTGGAGTAACACTATCGTGATGTCGGTTTTCTTTTATCTGTCATTGATTAAGTGTTTTGTGTTAATAATTCATAACTTCTTTTGTTAACGTCTGTAGTAAGTTAATCTTGTCCTTCTACACCGATTCACGAAATTTTCATTTTTTATGGTCAAACATATATATATATATATATAACTATTAATTCTATTAATTTTGATCAATATGCTTTTTTTTTATTATCAGCTAACCACAACCGTTAGTTCCTAATTTAATATTAAAATGAAGCTATCATAAATTACTCTTCATCAAAACCAGATGGGCTATTGTCACATAATCCAAACATTTCAGTGGCCTATGAGTACGACAATCTTCTGTTGTTGACTGGCCGTGTTCTGGTATTATTTTTGAACTTACATAGCCAATGTATCTTCCAAAAATGTGATTAAAACAAATCTTTCACGTACTGTGTACAACACACTACTAACTAGTATTACTATAAAAAAAAACATAATATTATCGTTACTAAATCAGTCAAATTCCACTTTTCTTAGCTACTTCCTTCTGTGTGGCTCTCACGTAGTTTACACGTTGTTAAAATTCCTTGATATAAAACCCAGCTCACGAACAGGGCAAGTTTCAGATTTCATCTTTTATGTTCGACAGTTTTTTTCAGACTTGAATCTACATTTTTATTTTGAATTAACTGTAACTTTTTTTATAGTCAATAGTTCTTGCCCGTCGGGTATTTTGATGTTTAACAGATTTCCTGTATATTTAGATTTACTTCTGAAACTAGAGGATAATGTAATTCCTCGGCTGTGAGCAGAACAAGTTCTAGCTAGTTTAAGATATCTAGAATTCTTTAATTTAATTACCTCAGTTCTATAATGAAAGCGATTGATATTTTATTTAGAGCATAGCATCAATAAGGTAAGTTCATCTTTTACATATTAGATACTCAAGTTCCTGGTGTATTAATTTTGTAAAAATAAAATTATTCTATAAATTCAGTTGGCGTAATATGTACTCTTTAAACATTAAATGGTGAAAAATATGGCAATATAAAATCATTTCCTTACTACACATGACTGGTAAAAAAGAACAGCAAAACGGCTGAATCATCATTTTATACATCGATACAATCATTCCTTAACCGAATTTAGAATTTATTTCTCCACGATCCCCCTTCCCCAAAATACAGTGGAATTGATGCAAATTGTATAGTTTCAACTATCTTACAATGTTATCGGTTAGATAGATCAGTTGAATACCACATTCTACTATTTCACGGAAAAACATGTTTTGTCATCATCAGAAACATTTCGTTTAATGTAATAGGTATTTCTGTGTATTTTGATATTATGGTCAAATCTACTTCATGACAAGACAGAAGAAGTTGACAACTGGAAAAAGAAACGGTCCAGAATAAATATTATTACATGGTGTAATGTTTGACACTGAAATTTATTACTCGTAATGACAAAGGTGAAAAATTTGAAAGTCAATGACAATTCAATAAAGATGTAACATTTTTTGAAGAATGTTAATAAAAGTTTTTTTATATAAATATTAAGAATAAATTATCTAAAATATAAAAAGAAGTATTTATAGATCATACTGCCATCCGTTGGTACAAAAACTGTTTTGTCTTTACATCAGTTCATCCATAATGTAGGTTTCACAGATTGTAAGTGTGGAGGTAATTTCCTTTCAGTTCTTTCTGTCTGTTGCTTTCAAAGATATCTGTATAAACACTCTTTACTTCAGTTTATGAATAATAATTTCATGTGACACTTTTTCTAATGTTCTTGGAGGAATAAAGCATGAACTCAATTTTCCACCTGCAGCTACATACAATGCTTGTACCAACTTAGATAACTCAGTCCCACTATTTCCAACTGTAAATGGTAATTGTAGTTACTCACTCTGATTTCTACAATTGTAATGTGACCTTTAGGTTTCTGCATTTTGAAGCGTAGAAGATCTTATTTTGGTACGTATCAAAGAATTAGTAATGTTTTCCAGTGCTTAGGACACTTCTAATTTCCTGGTCATGTAATTCAAGTTTCTGGTTTAATTAATATTTTATAGTCAGATAATCATTTCTATAGACACTTGTGTTTGATGTTCTATTTTCTTGTTTAATTTACGTAAATCGTTTGTTTTAGTGGATCCAAATAAAAATTTCAAAACATTTCCAACTGCGTCTATTAAAACAAATTTTGGGGAATCCGATCCCAAATAGAAACGCTGTCTTTAATATCCTTTAATTCTCATAACAAATCTGCTATTTTTATAAGTTATCGTCGAATAGTTCTAAATTAATTCTTCCTGTGAGATCTTTATTAAATATAAGATAGCTGTTCCAAGATTTGTCACAAGAAATGACGTCATATTTTCGGAACCACTTTCATCGAAACTAACACGACTACATTACGACAAAATATTTCTCGATTAGTCCTTCTCGTAATTAAACTATTAATCGGACATACTGTGAATATGGTATATCTCCGAAAATTATCCACTTATCTCCTAATAATATAAAATATCCTTCTTCAATAAGAAAAATTCCAGTTTTATTTTTTACTGATAAAATACTCACTTTGTGTGCCGCGAGGTTTCCATTCACCCAAAGGATAATGATCGTAGTAAAAGTGCAGATATGTCATCAAGTAAATCAAATGAAGACAAACGTCACAAAACCCACACACACACATATATATAACATATTTAATAATGTTTGTATACATCCTATACTGTCTACTTAATCATACTTAGAACTCCGCATATGTCTTAACATTGTTAAAACATTCTTGCACACAACTTGTTTCTTTACTGGAGCGAACAATAACTCTATTAACGTCGTTTTTAGGTATATGTGGAACTACTTAGGGAAGGAATTTCACTCGTTTCCTTGTAGCAGTAAAGATTACTTCTGGTTGAGTTGGTACAGGATCACGAGATATATGGTTATAATCATAGGTTACAGTATCAGCTTAGGTCGTTATAGATGTTTTTTACTTACTTTCCTCGGGTAAAGGGACGTTGACGTTACTTGACAATCTATGGGTAGAATCATCTATCTCAACATTTTCATAGTGTAATATATGGTATTAACGTCATCTGTGTTTTAGTTTCTATCTCGGCTTCACTTATCTCTTTAGCATCATCAGATATATCTAGTTTATTCGAATCATTTGATTTTTTTTCTTTTTTGTCATCAACTGGTTTTCATCAGTCATATATTCGTTCTGAAAGAGTTTTTTTTCTTCAGTTTCTTTAATATTTAACATGTACCAACAGTTTTCACAGTTTCTTGATATTTCTTTTCTTAAACAATAAGGGTATATAACAATAGTTTATCTTTTGATTTTATATCATTAGTTTTCGCATTTTTACTTCCTTGTTTCTCTCAATGTTCAGGAGCTTTGGTCAAATGTTTAATAGTTAACTCAAAAGCTAACTGCATTCTCTGTAATAGCTCAGTCTTGAAATCATAATCTACTGCATCATTAAATACTTTAGGGGTCATTATCTCTTGTATAGGTAGCATTACATCTCTACCATGTAAGAGAAAGAACAGACGTTCAAGAGTAGACTTATGTTCATAACTTTTGTAACAAATGAACCAGCTGTCTCCCGGTTTTCTGATCTTTCTCACGGTATTGAGAGATCATATCTAGCAACGTTCTGTTGAATATTTTTACTAATACAGTAGCAGCTGGATAAAAAGTAACTATTTCTGTTTCTTGACACCTAATAATTGATAAATATCTTTTATTAATTTGAAAAGGAGGTTACTATTTCTGTCCGTCAGTAACTACTGGAGTACACTGTGTCGAGCGAAAATGTTATTTACAAATGTTTCAGCAATGGTTTCCGTTTTTGAACAGACATAGCTACTATCTGAGATGGTGTGGATAAACTTGGCACTTCTTGGAATGGAACATTTTTATAGTGTGGAGTGTCTTCCGTTTGTGACATTCCATACACTACGCCTAAGCATTCTTGTTATGTGACTGAGTGCTTTTCATCAGCTTTTCCTAACTATCTACTGTGATAAGCGATAGGATGTTCTTTTCTGTTTTTATCTAATTGTGATATTACCGTATCTATAGCTTAGCGTGAAGTATCTGTGTTTATGATAACTACTTTACTAACATCTAAGTAACTTAAAAAAGGGCGATTTAACACATCTTCTAATTTCTCGAAAGTTCCTTGTCTTATATTTGCTCACATAACTTCTGCTTCCTTCATAGTTAACTTAGTATCATGTGTTACAGCGTCTGTGGTTACCAAACGACCTGGATATTCTATTTCTTTATCAAGAACTGACATTTAATTGATTTAACCTTTGAAGTTTCTTCTCGTAATCTATCAAATACACGTTTCACTCTTCCTAAGTGTTCATCTATGGTCGTGGCGAAAACTATAACGTCATAGAAGTGACATAAACTTTCTTAGTATTGTAGATGTTATAATACGATATTCATTAATTCTGGAATGTTGAAGGAGTATTACATGAACAAAAGGACATTCTGTTGAACTGATATTTACTTGAAGGTAAGACAAAAGTAGTTTTAGCTTTATCTTTTATTATTACCTACCAGTACCTACTTTGAAATCAATAGACGAAAAGTATTTAATATTACCCAATCTTTTTAAAGTTTCCTGTATATTACGTAACAGTTAAATATCTTTAACTGTAATTACATTCACCAATTTAAAACCTAAACTTTATGTCCTTCATAGGAACTTATACAACAGTTACTCTTTCTAAAAGCATATCTTTCACTCACTGTTTTCATTCAAACATGTGTTTCTGTGGCACTCTTTGAGGTCTCTGTGCTATAGATTTATTGTCCCTGTTATGTGTTTAACCTTCTTTGTACGACAAGGGTCACTTGTCATACAAATAACCTCTATATAATTTTACTAATGTTATTACACCTTTTTTATATTTTCTTACACATTTTCTAAGAAATAATTCCCTATTTATTTTATTCTGTGGTGCCTGGTGTTTCCTATTCTTCACATTATACTGTACTACTGCAGCTAATGTTTCTCTGTTTGTGGTCTTGACTACAATTACGTGGTTAGGAAGGATTTCTTTTCTTTCACATTTTCTGTCATGTAAACGTTCACTAGTTTATTGCAACAATATTGTTATACTAAATAATACAAATAGTATGAACTGCAGTCTATGAAGAATATGAGTGGCAGTTGTACATTGATTGTTCTAAAAGAAATCTAAAAGGTGTTATACCCAGTCATAACATATATATCTGGTCCTGTTGCTTATTCGGTTCCTACGAAAATCTCGTCAGAGTTGACAGTCAAGTTATAAAACATTTTCTCGTTTTTATGTCAACAAACCGATAAAGCACGTAATGTACACTGAATAAGTAAACAATGGCTACATAGAGTCTACCGGATACCAAGTTGATACATAAAGAATGACCACAAGATGTAATTTTCAAAATATAAGACGAAGACTTCCAGAAAAAATCTGGATGAATGAAGATATATATTTGATTTTTACAAATGTTTTTCTCTTTTCTTCAGTTTATTAATTTTTTCTTTAGAAACATAATAATAAAAAATATTCTTTATGACAAAAGGAAATAATAAATTGATCCAAGTTATAGTTATTTTTTCTCCGATTTGTAAACAATTTCTTCGAGATAGAAGAAAATAAATATTAATTATGTGGCCTGCGTGTCTGAATTATGGAAAATATGTTTCTAATACAAAAATAATTTGTATGTAATTTAAGTTATGAAGCCTATTAATATGGCAAAACATGTGACGAACACAAATGAAAACTCCAGTAACAGATCTATTTTAACCTTTAATTAACCAATCCTCTAAGTGAGTTTATAGAATATGAAGTAGGATTGGTGACAAGTGAAGCTTTCTGTGATAATACAGGTTTTTATTAGATACCATGCGATCTACCCACCTATTTTTATTTTACAAATGAAAGCAGTGGCAGTAAAACTAATTAAACTCTCTATTGATGTTTTACTGACATCTACAGTGAGAAATCATTATGAGATGTGATTTTATTATAATCTTCGATTAAAATCTACTTAGTGGACAAGCACAAACACAAAAACAATCTTTTTGATGTCCTTTTATACTGTTTGAATCACATTAAATGTCACTATATTCCAGAACGTCAAAAAGAATAAAACTTAAATTTATAGATTTCTCCAAATTCGGCAATTCAAGTCCCAATATAAATTAATTCTATTTATTTTTTTGTCGTTTCATTTACAACAATTAACAAAAACATAGTAGAAGAAGGAACACATTGGCTTTAGTTTACGTTAAAACTTTCATAATTCCTGCATGGTTGCAGTTTTACTGTGATATAGAAATACAGTGTGACAATTTATTGGGAATTTGATAAGATTCATCAAAACTGCTAAAAATCAGTTTTAAAAATCAGTTAAAAACGGTTTTATTATATTCACGAATTTCTGATTTAATGAACCAATGGTGATTAGAGTATTATATTATATCTACTGATTAATAAAGCTAATTGAGAATAATATTTGTACATATTGTTAGCTGTAATATAAAGAATATGTCATAAGATTAATTTTGTAAAATTAAGATGGTTCAGTGATGATTATTCTGTTTTTACATCATTTGGGGTCACATACTCTAAGTGGACATTCTACAAATTTCAACATATCTTCCTCTGTCATTTCCACAGTAAGAGCTAAGGAATTGTTTACGATTAAGGGAAACGACATAATGCTGTATTTTTTATTAATGTGAATATTATTTTTCTTTAGCAAACACAAATGATCGGCATGGCCAGTTGGTCAAGGCGGCACTCGACTTGTAATAAATCTGAGGGTCAAGGGTTCATATCACCGTCGCACCACACAAGCTGGCATTCCCAGCCCTGGGGGCGATGTATAATGTGACGGTCAATACCATTATTCATTGGTAAAAGAGTACTCCAAGAGTTGGCGGTGGGTGGTGATTACTATCTGCCTTCTCTCGAGCGTTACACTGCTAAATTAGGGATGGCTATCGAAAATAGCCCTCGTGTAGCTTTGCGCGAAATTCAAAATGAATCAAACGAAACCGAACACAAAAGTTGACATCTTTAATAATTTAGTTGCTTAAGGCATTTCGCAATAGAGAATAAATGAAAGACGTAAAATTATTTTTAAAAATTGAAAATATACTAATTAATTTCTGTAAGAGATTAATTTAATGCTTGAAGTTAAGTGTGCCAAATATTTGTTCTGTTATTGAAGATATCTGTCATTTGTAATGAAGTAACATTTTGACTTGTTATCATTGAATTATTTTAAACCCACATAATTTACATTACATATTAATAATCTGAAATATGTTGAACTCATGATTAAGTGTATATCACAAACAATTCTGCCCGTGTTTGTTGACAAAAATTTGCAAATTAGCCAAACATTGGTAAACTTTGCCGAGAAAAAAATGTTCAACAACTCGTTTGGTTTGTTTTGAATCTCGCGTAAAGTTAAACAAAAACTATTTGCGCTAGTCATCTCTAATTTTACAGTGTAAGACTAGGAGAAAGCAGCTAGCCATCATTACCCATAGCAAACTCTTGGGCCACTTTTTTACTAACATATTGTGGGATTGACCATCACATTAGAACACCTTTGTGGTTGAAAGGACGAGCGTGTTTGGTGGGACGAAGATTCGAACCCGCGACACTTGGAATACGAGTGGAACGCCTTAACCCATCTGGACATATCGGGTTTTTTAGGTCAGTTACCCTTTTACCAACTAATAGTGGGATTGGCTGTACCATTATAACGCTCCCACGGTTAAAAGAGCAAACATGTTTGGTGTGGCGGCAGCATTCAGCTTCTGAGATATGACAGTGTAAAAAAGCAAAGTAAAGAAATTACATATTATATATAAAAACGAAGTTACGTTTTTTTTATGTTGTTTGTCTTTTATTTTTGATATTAAGAAAACTCAAACTTTATATTAAAAAATTGTTATGCATTTCCATAATAAAAATGTTCAATAATTCATTCGTAATCCGAGTGTCGCTAGGTCGAATCCCCGGAACACCAAACATGCTCTCCCTTTCAGCCGTGTGGGCGTTAAAATGTTTCTCCCAATCCCATTATTTGTTAGTAAAAGCGTAGCCCAAGAATTGTCGGTAGGTGTTGATGGCTAGCTAGCTGTCTTTCTTTTTATGATACACTGTAAAATTAAAAACGGTTTGCGCAGATAGCCCTCGTGTAGCCTGGCGAGAAATTCTAAACAAACAAACAATCATTAATTCATACTTACTTCCATCTAGCGGACAGTGTTATCACTATGTTTCTACCTGACCATAACAATAGTTGATGTTCTTTGCAAACCATATAGTGCACTAAGACGTTTAGGGGAATTTATAACTACATTAATATTTCTGAAAATCAAAGGTATCAGTGAGAGTTTTAG
Organism: Tachypleus tridentatus; assembly: GCF_004210375.1. Taxonomy (NCBI): domain Eukaryota; kingdom Metazoa; phylum Arthropoda; class Merostomata; order Xiphosura; family Limulidae; genus Tachypleus; species Tachypleus tridentatus. The sequence continues at coordinate 155,602,624 of NC_134830.1, forward strand.
CGAAACGTTTTTTGTTTGTTTTAGGAGAGGTATTTTTTTTTTTGTTAACCGGTGTCTTGAGAATGAAACAGTCATGTTTATGGAAATATAGCGTCTTGTGTTAAAATATAAAAGATAAATTAATTTTTTCGCATTAAACAAAGTTCAGAGAGACTATATTATAGAATACAATCTTCGATATATTCTATCCCAGTATGGAAATTAAAGTCTAGTCATCTCATGAGTCGTTATAGCACGCTTAGATACCGTACACCGCAGTACAGAAACAGTTGCATTCTTTACGAGTAAAGAATGTACAGATACATTTTATCCCAGTACAGAACTTTCAGAGATATTGTACTATTATATTAAAAACGTCGATTAAGATACACGTTAGTTTGTCTTACAGCCAAAACAACCTGTGGTAGGACATATTGAGAGTTATCAACAGGAGTCGTGGCGATCCTTCGAGGTGAAGGATGATGGCCCTTTAAGGTCATACTTGGGTCTGGAGATAGCTAATGAACCCAATCCTAGCTGCACAGACCTACTGGCTGTAATGGCAGGTCAGTTTAAGGGGAAGGAGAGGTTTCAGTAGCAGTTGGCGTTGTTTCATCTTCTCTCGCTTCTTTTCAAAATGATGGAAACTTTGTTAAACTTGGAAGACGTAAGTGGGTGACTTGACTTAACGTGTGAATGACGTTGCACACCAGCAGACACACGGTCTTTAACAGTCAACAAGTTGAGTCCAATGGCAAGGAAACCTAGTCGATTAGAACTGCTGCAGCCCTCGTCCGCCCATCCTGCCGTTGAGGAGTCCAGGGTGGGGTCTTGGGTTGGGTCGTTTTTTGTCAGGAACCTCACCCTCGATCTTGCCGTCATGGATGACACAAACAGGAACGCAAGCCTCCCGACGACATCGCTCTCAGGATCATTGTCACGCGCATGCCCTCTCACCACGACAAGGTGACGATCCGACTGGAGAGTTAAGAGAAGTGTAGTTTAACGATTTTCTATCTTCTGTCTTTCAGACTCTGGAAACGAAACTATTACGTGTTTATATTTATCAGAAATTTACTTCCTATACCAAATTCTAAGGCAATCTATTATGAAATTCGTGATATATAACGTGAAAATCTTTGATTGCATTTCTTCCTTTTTTATCTTCATTCGCAACGATAGTATTGAAACATTATTTGATAGGAAACAATATTTAACTTTCATAATATTTTTGTTAAAATTTAATACACAGATGAGTCTTTCTAACCTATTTTTACAAACGTAATCTGATGTAAATATAAGCCACAATTGCGAAGTTATTCCACTAAAAGCGCTTAAACTTTATGAAAATGTTTGCAGATGCCTACGTAAAACGTCACGTAAGCTATCGGTCTTACATTTTTAACATACAGCTTCACCTACGCATAAACCATTTTTAGTTCATCGTCATGAGGATTAATGACTCTTGATTTAGAGCAACAAACCCATGTGATGGAATAAAGTGCAGACGGAAAAATATTTGTTAGACCTAGCAAACTGGATTAGCTGTTTCTAGCTCAAATTTTCAAAAGAATCACAAGATTCGACGATTGTTATTGATTATTCATTGCCAACTTTTCTGAACAAATTCACTATATTTTATAAAATTATCCTAATCAAAGAATGTTTAGGTCAGGAGATGTTATATGAAGCATTTGTATAAATGATGATGTTTGATAGAGCTATGTCGATTTCATAGGGTAAATGACAAAAATTTGTTAGTCTACATTCCATGGCGTTACTATAAATAAGCTATTAACACTGGTTAGAGAAGAAAACGTATCTTTAAAGCTCTGTTTTGAATAATACGGTTGTGGTCTTATACATTTCTTATTTGATGGGATTTGTTAACGTGTATTGATAAAAAGTCTAATCAAATTAAATGTGAAAGTGAAGTGCGGCGAAAAAGAAGAACTAAATGTGTGACTTAAAGAAATGAAATTAAAATTGCAGACCAAACTGGTAGCTATACCTTTATGTCCTAAACTGAACAAACAACGCAGCCAGGCTTATTGATGAATGAATATTTTCTTTAGAATTATTTATTGTCAATGCTACAAGTGTAGCTGGAAGTTTGACCGCCAATTTTGATTTCATTCTATTACGGCTAGAAAAGAAAGCTGTTTAAAAAGAAACATTCTAGTTTTATCTTTGTCATCACCCAATACGATTTTCGTTCAATACCAGTCTCATGAATTGAGATATGGGATGAGAGACAAAAGATTCTGTAAAACACTGTTTACATTTCAAGTATAATACTTTTAAAGTTACGTGTTAAGTGCTGAAAGGATAAATTAAGTTCAACGTGGAAGAAATTACAGTAACGGTTCTGTCTTTTTACGTGAGTGAGGAAGCATTCACATTATTCTTATATCAATAACAATTTAGGAAAAAAAATATTTCTAAGCATAAAAGTGTGATTTATTCTCAGAGAATATACTACATGTTTCGACATAACATTGGTCTAACTTGTTCAGACACATCAATGTTTAGTCGAAACATGTAGTATGTTACCTTAGAACAAATGACTTCATAATGTTTAAAAATCGTTCTTTGCTAACTTATTATTACTGTGGTTTGCTTAAACGGCACACTTTCGTGTTAATAGAAATATTATTGTTTTCGTACATACAAATAAAATAAATAACTTCTACAGATATATTTAAAGTAGATGTCCAAATTTACAAAGTTTTTGAATGTAAATTACAATCTAAGTTCTGCTTCATTGGTATTCATTCTCAAGAAAACTATTGTAAGCCAAGGGAAGTCGATCAGAAGTGAGGAGATGCAGCAAACTAAACGAGGAACTTTGCAGAAATTATGAAGCATTGCGCCAGTTGTTGCTCGAAGGAGCCATCTTTGCCACAGAGATGTGGTCGAGATTTGAACTGTTTGAATTTGGCGCATTTAATACATTTAATTAATAATAATCTTGGTACTTTTCTTTTATATTCCACTTCAATATGTCAGAAATATCCAAAAAATATTTAGGCTTAAGCACTTATTTCAACAATAGTATAAATGGTAGTTAAACGGTATGGATCAGAAAAGGGTGGGAAATTTAAAGAGCAGAAATATACACCTTAGCTCCGTATTCTATTATTGTATATATTGGTTATTATGGAAAAGAAGATGTGTGTTTGTGTTTTTCTTATAGCAAAGCCACACCGAACTGTCTACTCAGCCCACCGTGGTGAATCGAACTCCTGATTGTAACGTTGTGAATCCAGAGACATAGGGCCGTACTAGCGGGGGGCAGAAAAACAAGTTAAAATGCTAAAATATTTTCTTACATTCTTTGGTTTGTAGAATATTTTTGTGATGGTCTCTTTGCTCAAATTTAAATATTTACGAAAGATTCTGCAGTAACGACATAAGAATTAACAAATAAAAAATAATTTTACGTATTTCTTACGTTTTGGAAAATTTGTTATGATTTCGTTTCAGACTATTAAATTAGCATTCCAGGTTGGGCCTGGGTCGGTCAACTCGTCAAGAAAGAAATACGTTTAGAGACAGACCAAAAGTTTTACGCAAGACTGTTATTATATATATTATATACATATAGATATTTAGTTACATTTATATAGAAATATATTTGACTATTAATTAATAAAAATACAGGGATACGGTGTTTCTGAACGTTTATATACAGAGTTTTGTAAACAAAAAAGTACATTTGTCAAATAGTTTCATTGAAATTTTACCGTTTCCGTGAGGTCAGTTTATGATAATGTCTGTCAAAGGTCTCCATGTAGTATACAGGATGCAAATAGCATTATTGTGATGTTCGGGTAGAAAACTGTTGTTAACATGATCCGTAAATGAATATTTCTATTCTAGCAGTTATACTTAACAAAGTTTTGTAAATGGAGAACTTCAAATGTAATTAAAAGGAAACTGCGAGAAAGAAATTTAACTTATCTAAGGATTTCTAGTCTATACATACAAAGCAACAATTACTTTGCATGTTCTGTGTTTCTTTTTTCTCCAATCTTCTTTGATAAGTACTGATGAAATCAATATTGAAATTCTCGGTGTATAGTTTAGTCAAAATGGATATGTTTTACTAAAGAATTAAGAGAAAAATAAACGTTTTTTTAGACGTTGTTTCAGAGAAAAAAACCCTTCTAAACCAGTAATTAGCTGATGATTACTTGACCTTGTCAATTTTAGTGAGATTTGAAAAATATTCTTTAATCATAATTCAATTACAGTAACCAATTGTTTCTCACTTTACTCAACAAATGTTTTCACATAATATAATCAACACTTCCTTTTCATAAAATGATAAGATTTCAGTGCTAACTGAAATTTCTTCTTAATATAATTATAAATTTATTAAAAGTTGCAATAATGTCAAACATGCAGTGTACGTCAGTATGAAATAGAAAATTACCAAATTTTCTCAAACATTTTCTAGCTTTGATCTATCTTCGTTTGCAAATGCATATGAGAAAAATCCAAATATTGGGTACGTCTTTTGTTATTAATTAAAAACTAATAAGTAGCAATTTGTGTATTAGCTGTTTTGTAACTTAGTTGTAGAGCCTTCAGTATGATTACATCATAACACTCCACTATATAAATTCGTAAACTTGAAGAATACTTTTTACATAACCAACTAACTTACAGCTGATATCAACGTTTTTTATCTTATTGCAGCCCAACGAACATGAAGACAGTGGTAAGTATTCTACAGTTTATTCTATAAGTTAATTATTTGCCAAACTGCAACACAACTCATGAGAGCCCAATCGCTGTATTTGTTGCACGGTATAATTTCAATATCAGAAGTGGCAGTCCTCTATGTAGAATAATGTGAGATAATTAGACTAAAATTCATTTCTCATGATACGAGACCTGATCTCATTATGGGATATTGTTAGCGATACATAACTTGATAAGAAAATTCTTTGAAAGTTATTCAAATTTAGTATAAAAGAATTCTCAGTAAAACAGCCCTGTGATAAATGTTGTCATCATATAAAACAACAAACAGGTGGAATTATGTTGAATTTCCCACCAAGCTACTCGAATGGTATCTGTCACAACACCAGAAAGATAATGCTAATGTTGATTAGATTCACAAAGTAAATCAACATTTGTAATTTCAATTACAATTATTAATATAAATTAGGCCAAACGATTTAAACTAAAGAAGAATAATGCCATTTATTTTATAGTAATCTGTTCTACTTGAAAACAATTCTCAATAAAATCTTAAAGCTTTACGGGGGAATATGTTTAAAGATAGGCTAATTTATATTGTAATAGTTTGTGTGTGTTTGTGTGTGTGTTTATGTGTCTGTTTCTCTTTGTAAAATTACTTGTTTTACACAATTTCCTCAAGGACCAAGCGAGTAGGTTGTTTGTTTTTAATGGTCATAGTTTTATAAAAAGATATGATTTTGATATTTATTTTTATTACAGATTTTTGTTCTGCTTTTGTTAATTACGGTCTTCACTGTAGGTCGGAAGTTTCGCTGAAAATGGAAATAACAAAAACATCCGGAACATCTACGACGGTTACGGTGGTCCTAGAAACACAGGTAGAGGAAGGGGAGTTATTGAACCTTCATGGGTTTAAAGGCGATCCAGGTTTTAGAAGACATAATGGAAGTGAAAAAGGCGACAAAAAAGAGTTGTGAAGAGACGCCATCAGAGACTTAAACTTGGAACTTGGAAGAAGCGGTGGACGTAACGATAGTGGGTTAGGAAACAGAAGAGCATTGAGTAGATTCCCAAACGGGAACGACGGTCTACATTTTGTCGGAGGTAAGAGTAATGACAGAGGAAATGGTAATGGCAGAGGATAATTTGTAACAGCTAACTGAGGTAAGAATTATTGACTATTTCAAACTTTAAATTTGAAAATATTGCAAAGTTCCACTATTCTCTTCAGAAGTGTAAATAATTTAACCTTCCCGTCATGCTGCTCGACAAACAATCAAAAGAAACAAACTTGAACCTGTTTTTACTAGTGTTGATGCTCCCCAGCTGGTACAGCGGAAAGTCTATGGATTTACAACGCTGAAATCAGCGTTTCAATTCCCCTCGGTGGACTCAGCAGATAGCTCGATGTGGCTTTGCTATAAGATAAACACACCCACACACTAATGTTAATTGCATGGCATGGCCAGTTAGTTAAGATGCTCGACATGTAATCTGAAAGTCACGGGTTTGAATCCTTGTAACGCCAAATTATTCTCGCCCTTTCAACCGTGGGGGCGTTAAAATGTTCATGTCAATCCCAGTATTCGTTTGTTTAAAAGTAGCCTAAGAGTTGGCGGTTGGTAGTGGTGACTAGCTTCCATACATTGATAAATTAGGAATGGGTAGCGCAGATAGCCCTCGTGTAGCTATTTGTGAAATTAAAAACAAGAAACAAACCGAGTAATACAAACTTAAAAAAGGTAAAGTGATGAATCAGTTCATAATTTTTGGACAGAAACTTATTGACTGACCGACATTTACCCCCACGTGTCACAGCGGTGTGTCTGCGGTTTCACACCAGTAGAAACCGGAATTTGATACTTGTTGTGGGTATGCGTAATGTATCAGAACTAAAAATTATACACATTAAACAAAATGTTGAGTATGCAATGAAAAACATAAAGGTCTTAGTTTACGTGTTTTCTTTGTGCAAAGCTACACAGTGGACCATTTGCAAGTTATCCACCGTATATCGCCTAACACCGGTTTTTAGCGTTTTAAGTCCCTGAATTCACCGATAACTCATTAGGAGAAGAAAGAGAACTATTGTATTTGTGCAGCATAAGTAATTCTCAGGTTTAATAAAACGGTAAAAATTAAATATTGTAACTTCTACTTTACAATTGGCTCTAAACAAATAGGAGTATATTCCTTAAGGGAATTGGTTTTATGATATATAATAAATAAATAACTAATTTTAACTTAAAACAAAATAATCAAAATATGTTTAATTTATTTCTGTTTCGGCTTTTTTTCTTAAGTTAAAATAAATTATATAATTAGTAAAAGGTTTGGACTTGCTGTTTATAACGCAGTCCTTTCTTATGATTTTCGGGTTCAAATCCACGTCCCATCAAACATGTTCGCCCTTTCAGTCATTGAAGCATTATAATGTGACGATCTTCCCACTATTCGTTGGTAAAAGAGTGGTCTAAAGGTTGGCAGTGGGTTGTGATGACTAGCTGCCTTCCCTTTAGTCTTACACTGTTTTTTGTTTGTTTTTGTTTTTTTAATTTCGCACAAGGCTACTTGAGGGCTATCTGTGCCAGTCGTTCCTAATTTAGTAGTGTAAGTCTAGAGGAAAGGCAGCTAGTCATCACCACCCACCACCAACTCTTGGGCTACTCTTTTACCAACAATTAGTGGGATTGACCGTCACATTATAACGCCCCCATGGCTGAAAGAGCGAGCATGTTTAGCATGACGGGGATGCGAACCCGCGACCCTCAGATTACGAGTCGCACGCCTTAACACGCTTGGCCATGTCTGGCCTCTTACACTGCTAAATTAGGGACGGCTAGCGCAGATAGTCCTCGAGTAGTTTCGCGCGAAACTCAAAACTATCCAAACCAAACCTTATTATTTTAGATAATTATTTTCACCAATATATATGTATATATATATATATGATGGTTAATATCAGTAATTGGTTTTCTATGTAATGTGTAAGAGCTTAAAATCTGTACACATTAATGAACGTGTTAAGTATGAAATGAGAAACACAAGGACCTTGGCTAATGTTGTTTTCTTAATACATTGCTTCACAGTTGGCAACCTGAACTTTGTTTATCGCATAGAACTTACACCATATATTAGCGATTAAAGTCACTATAGTTATCGATAACTGTATAAAGATTTATATTGGAGACAGGGTCTACGACAAACCACGCATTACACAAGTTCCAATTGGTCTATATACATATATATTTTTATACGTGCTTTTAAAGAAAATTCAACTTATAAGAGTAGAACAGTTTTATATACATATATATATATATATATATATATATATATATATATAGTCAGGGTTTGTTGAAACCAATTACAAAATTAATTAAATACATGTAGGATATAGTTTATAGTTTTCTTAAAAGATGAAATACCACAATCCCTTAATTATAATTAAAATTAATTATATAATAACTTACTTACACCATCATGACACTTTATGTGATATTAATTCAATTTATATGAAAGTTGATTTTTTTTTATAATTTTGCACTTTCTTAGAATCCGAATTCTCTTCGGTAAGAATCATGTCCTGAAATCTTTTCTTCATTCAATTAAGAACCAAAAAATTATGTGATGCGAAAAAAAATTCTTATTGAAATTACTGTAAACTGAATTGTGGAATAAAAAACGCAATTTGAATTAAAACAAAGTTTGATTTTTCTAGAACAGAAAATGAAGTGTAAATTATATTTAGAAGAAATCCTTCGTGAATTTGTTTGTCTGTATGATTCTTCTGTACCAGGAACAAGGTTGGATACAGAATCATAAGCTTACTTAGGGTAGTTTCTTTAGAATATATTTCCAGTCCTGATTCAGGAAAACTTGAGCGTTAATATTATATCATAAAGATATTGAGATAAAAAAAGTGAAACAAATCACCAGTCCCAAGTGTTTTAGCACAGTATAAACAACACAAGTATGCTTTTATATTTATATAAATATAAAAAAGTATAAATTTAACAGGTATGTTTCGGTGAATGATATAAACTATACAAGTATATTTCTGTAAATAGTATAATCTATACAAGGGTGTTTCTGTAATTAATATAAACCATCCAAGTATGTTTCTTTAAATCGTGCAAACTATACAAATATGTTTCTGTAAATAAAATAAACTATACAAATATGTATGAACAGGATGAATTATTGCAAGGGAGGATCTTCAATAGTTGCGGCACTTAAAATTCTTTTAGGCAGGGTTAAAGTTAATTAATCTATGAAACCATCCCTATTTTAAATTTACTATAGTTTTGTGTGCTAGTAGTACCATATGTGGAACATGCTTACTACCGATTCCATTTGATTCGCTTTACGACCTCTCTAAGCTAACCTCAAATTGAAATTCTTCAGGGCAGTATTAAGAGTAAGTTAATCTATGAGACCTTGGCCGTGGTGAAATAGAACATTTGAATGGTTTGACCTCTTGAGTCCGAAACTAAAATTATATTTCAAATCAATCAAGAGATGACGCAGTTGTGAGGAAAACGTTCCGTATTTGAAAACTCGGAGCAGTTTTATGAGCCGCTAGGTCACAGCTGAAAAATATATGTTTATTGCATTGTTTGAGAACAACAAGTATATAAGTTTCTTTGACGTATCGCTAAATGTGTTCTGAGAAAATATGGTGAACATTACAACGCATAAACTGTCATAAGAGATTCTCTTCCCACCACCAGAAAATTATAACAGCTAACAATAAATACGTTAATATGTGAGTATTACTCAACTGAACTTTTACGGTCATGTTTTCCTGACTTCTAGTACTGAACTCTGTGATTTGATTCTCTGCTTTTGTCAAGGTTGAGATAGTCCAGGATGTAGCTTTGTATCAAAAGAACAAAAACATCAATGAAACTGAATTTTGTAATTATATTTCACGTTCCATACTCTGGCATCTCATACATAATACAGTGAAATTTCAAAAGGTAAATTTGTAAGCTGAATTTGTCTTCGTATCCATGACGTAACCTTTTGTAACAAGTTATATCAAACAAGTATGGTTTATTATTGTTACATCTCTTGGTGTTGATAAGTACGTGTGTTAATATCAATAATGTATGAATTGATCTATTTATGATCTGGTCATTTTTAAATTCTCAAGAATTATCTGACTTCTTATCATTTTTAATTAGAAAAGTTTTTCTCTATTAAAAAGTTCAGTTTATACAAACTTGCTTCGTTTCCTTATACTGATTGGAATATTTTGACAAAATATTTGAATAACGAAATTAATTCAATTGGTTTATTAAAGAAAAACCCCACGTGTAGTTTTATGATATTTAGATTCATTTGTTGATACCACAGTGTACTGGATTTCAACATTTAAGCTGAACAAAGGTTGGATACATGTGAAGACAGTGTCTAGTTTATCATGAACAGTTTTTACCAGAAACGTAATATGTTTGAAATCATTTATAAGAATCACCAGAGATGTATCAAAAATGATATGATATATTAGTTTTAAAATAAATTAAATAAAATTATTCATCCTCAGTCTAAATCGTTTAGCTCAACTTGTATTAATAAATGTAATTAAAAGTAGAAGTCATTGATTAATTTCGTGAATCTAGACAAAATAAACATTAGTTTACAGGTGTTTTGACAAACACCATTCGAAAAGCTTGGCAGGAAATTCAACATAATTCCTTCTTTTTATTCCTTTATATGATTCGAACATTTATCACAGTGTTGTTTTACTGGGAATTCTGTTATACCAAATTTGAAATTTTTTCTGAACATTTCGTTATGAATTTTTATTTCACTTAAAATCTCCCATAATGATATTTGTTATCTTATCATCAAAAATTAATTTTAGTCTAATTATCTCGCATCAGTCTACGTAGAGGACCGCCACTTCTCATACTGAAATGATACCATGCAACAAATACAACTAATTGTTTTAAGTGAGTTGTGTTGCTGTTTAACAGATAATTATCTTGTAGAATAAACTGTAGAACACTTACCACTGTCCTTATGTTTATTAGACTGCGATTTGGTAAAATACGCTGATATCAGCTGTTAATTAGTTGGTTATGATAAAAGTATTCTTCTACTATTATTATTTATATAATGTGGTGATATGGCACAATCACACTTAAGACTATAGCTGTGAGTTTCAAAACTGCTATGATGTAACTTTCTACTCATTGGTTTTTAATTAAAGAAACCTCGTACTCTATAATTATATTTTTCTTCAGACGTGTTAGCAAACGAATATAAATCAACGCCATAAATTTATTGTAATGTTTTTCATTTTATTTCTGATACTCATGTACTTTCAAAGTCCGATGTCATGCCAAATAATCATAATGTTGTTTATATCGTCAGTTCATCCTAAAGTAAATTACAGAGTTTTTATTTCTCTTCATAACAATCTGAATTATTTGATGTGAAAACTTTAACTTGTTTTCTATTTTATCACTTTATTATTATTTATTTATATATCATACTGAAACTTTCCTATTGAGTTTAGGTTAGGTACAGTTACGGTATGTTATGTGAAACTTTCCTCTTCAATTTAGGTTAACCTATTTTAAGTGAAAAGATTACATTTTACTTAAATTATACATTATACTGTTCGTCCAGTAATTATATCTTATTTACTTAATGTTCTATATTTTTACAGTAGAGACAATTGAATATACAGTGGACTCGAGAGTAGCCCGATGTGGCTTTGTATAATAAAAAATACCTCACACAACTGAATATAAATAAACTTTTCGAACGCTTTATTGACAGGAACTTATTTTAAAACAACTTTTTTCCAGTTGATATAGCATCTATAATTAACAAATAATGTTCTCATTAAATACGATTTTTATGCACGTGAGAGTTTCAATTAACAACTGTTTTAAGATACAATAAACAGATCTAAAATCATTGCAAATGTTTAATATACTTTTCTATCTTGTTTCCAAGTCATTGGTACGTGCTTCGTAAAGTATGCTCTGTTGTTCTTTCAGGGTTAGTTTCACTAACTTTACTGATTATAATGTTTTTAATATATTTAATTTATAATATTTATAATGTATGTTGTAATAATTGGCTTATGTAAATAGTATTCCATAAATTATATTTATTGTATATAAACCGGTCTGAAAAGAAACACGTAGTCTGCAATAGATATCAGATATGTATTGTGTGGTGTTAATACTATTATTAAACATTGATCTGCTCATTGAAAATTTCTAAAGAACTAAATAAAAAATATAAAGGTAAACAATGTAACAAGTCTAACACTAATGTCTCATGTGAAGTATAAATGTGTGTTATAATGTTTATTAGTTTTTCAATTTATTCACTTTTTGTAAGGATTATTAGCCTCATATCTTGGTTTAGAAATAACAAAGATCTTGTCTGATATTTTCAATATTACGGCTTGTAATAAGTAGAAATTTTATTCTCAATTAATTATATTAATCAATTTATTAATTATCAAATTCTGATCCCCATTGGTTGATTAGATTCGAATTAAGTGCATATAATAAAACTATTTGACTTTCAACAGTTTCAATAAACCTAATTAAACTGGAAAATAAAATGTCATACATATTTTCTATATTGAAGTAATATTGTCACTATGGAGAAATTCTGGAATTATTATCGTAAAGTAAAAGCAAAGTGTTCGTTGTTTAGCATTGTTTTATTTAATTATTGAAAAGTAAATGATTAAAATAGGTAAAAAATATCATATGTTGGAAATTGAATTTCCAAAATCGAAGAAATCTGTAAACTTAAGTTATTTATTTTTGAAATTTTCTTAAACCATAATTTCATTTGGAAAAGAAAGCTTTCCACCAAGAATTTTCTTGAATATGGCGCCATCTATTGCAAGTAACACACTATAAAAGAAGATAAAGAAATATTTTTTTTCGCTACGTTCCTGTCGAGAAATGAGATTTCAATTTAAGATCATGATAAAATCATGTCTGATAATGATTTCTGACTGTGGATGGCAGTAAAGCATTAATAGTGACTTTTCATTCATCTTACGACCAACGATTTGATTTGTTAAAATGAAAATAGGTGGGTAGATGTCTGAGTATGTAATAAAAACTGTACTATGAAATAAAGCTTGGACTGCAGCCAACCTTACTTTATAAGCCATATACTAACTTTGAGAATTGGCATATTAATTATTAAAATTGTTCTGTTGATATCACGTGATTGTGTGGTCCAATAATAAGACTGCATATGGAGTTTTGAATAATGTTCCAAAGAGTTTTTGCAATCTTACATAGGCCTGACATGTATGACATTTAAACAAGATATAAGTTATTTTGGTTTTGAAAACAGATTTTCCATAATCATTGATGACGATAAAATCCACGCCTGCAGAAAAATATACATGTAAAAATTGCTGGTTTGGGTTGAGAAATTTTTTTATGTAGAGGAGCGAACAACATTTTGACCTTCCTCGGTCATCGCAGATCCACAAAGAAAAAAAGGTTATCTATCTTACCGATAGATGACCACATGTTTACGGGGTTGTTTTACTAAATGTAGGAATGTAGAGGGCGTGTTTAGATGTTTTTGAATATATATTTTTTGACAAACACCACTCCAACATTATTAAATAAATAAAATGTGACAACGCCACGTCTTCTATATTAGAAAAACAATTAGAAAAATGGAAACCAGATTCTAAGAATACAAAAAGTCATCTTCACACGTTTTCGAACTCTGAAAAACAAATAAACACAATATAACCGCAGAAAACACCCAAATACTAAATAATGAAACAAACATACACAAACGCAAAATTAAAGAATTGTTACTTATTCAAGAACTCAAGCCCAAAATTTTGTTTATAAAGGAACATCTTTATACTTATACTCTTTGTGAACCTGACGATGACCGAAGAAGGTGGAAACGTTGTTCGCTCCCCAACATAAAAAAAAAATTCTCAACCCACTCCAGCCGTTTTTAAATACAGATTTTCCATACTTAAGATACGCAGACTTCTAAATTAATTTTTCTTTTTTATATGACGTGGAAATTGTGAAAAAAAAGAGGATGAAAAGAAACTCTTATTAGGCCCAATTATTATATCGTTTATCACGATGAACACTTTTTATGATTATATTTTTTGAAGAGCAATATAAAGAAACTGAAGAAAAGAGAAGAACATTGAAGAGAAACGAATATGAATCATCATTCATCTTGATAGCTTAATGCGAAAAACTCGACTTTTATTCTTAAAACTACGTGTTGTGGTCTATCTTTCATTTATCAACCTAGTGTCAGGCTGACATCGTGTGGCCATTCTTTCTTTATACAATCTTTAATATGTGCGTTGCTGTCCAATTCACAGATAAAGCATGAGGGCAGGTTAGGTTGGGTTAGGTTATGTTAGCTAAAACTTTCATGCTTTGTTGTTTGCTTCTTTCAAAAAATATCAAACTCTGTATAACTTAGTTGTCATCCTTACAACATACAACCTATTTTAAGTATCCACAAAGTAGCCAATGAAGTTCTTTGTAATTGACCTTATTAAGAAGAAGTTTGAGATTTTCGTATGAACAAAATGAGCAATAGGAACAGATACATATATGTTACTATTGTGTAGAGCTGCTTTCAGACATCTTTTGGAGGAATCAATGAACAATCACCACTCACTCTGCTCATATATTGCAGCTCCTAGTGTTGGTATTAATTGCGCAATATTAGTGCACTAAACCAGAGAACCTCCATGCGAAAAAAAGTATAAAATCCCTCTCATTATATCTGTGCCAGTAATGTGATGTCCGTGGAGAAAGTCAGCTCTTAGCCTAAAAACTATAACCCATAGTCCCTGGAGAACCTTTTGGAAAGGTCAAATCTATCACCAGATCAATTATTTCATCTTTTGTGAAAAGATGTGGTTCAAAACACTCCTTATTATAATTTCTATTGACATCAGATCCAGAATCAGATAATACTATATCAACAGTATCTGTTGAAGTAAATACAGCTACATCAGGTCTTAGTAACAGGTCTTGTGACAAAATAAATTTTAAATAAGAAATTTCCTTTATTTTCCGAGTATTGCAGCCTTGCATGTTTTTTAGAAATCTTGTAATGTTTTGTCATTGTTTCATTACAACAAATTTACTACAAATAAAATAGAATATATTTGGGTCATTTACATGACCTTTTGCTGCCATAACGACAAACAAATAATACTGAAAAGAAAAGAAGGATCAAAGTGCACGCACAATCAGATACTATCCAGAAAGGGCCCAACATGGCCAGGTGTGTTAAGGTGCTCCACTCGTAACCTAAGGGTCGCGGGTTCGAATCCCTGTCGCACCAAACATACTCGCTCTTTCAGCCTTGGGGCGTTATAATGTTACTGTCAATCTCACTATTTTTTGGTAAAAGAGGAGCCCTTTTTGGCGGTGGGTGGTGATGACTAGCAGCCTTGACTCTAGTCTTACACTGCTAAATTTGGGACGGCTAGCGCAGATAGCTCTCGAGTATCTTTGCGCGAAATTGAAAAACAAACAAAAAACAATTCAGAAATGACACGTCAGGCGCCTGTTAACCGTTTATATACAAGCGGCGTGTTTTCATGGGTAATATATAATCGATGAGATTCTCGTTTTGAAATTGGTCTAAAGAAATCTACATACTCTGGTTGTCAACATTTTATGTAAAGCAAAATGTGACTTGAAATTCAATGGAAATGTGTCACTTGGATGAAAGTACATATGACACTTATCGAGAAATCTGCACTTGATGGAGAAAAATTGTTATCATTTATTGGATTCAGCGAACAGGAATTACTGTATTACATAGGAACATTTTAATACAATAAAACTATTGCAGGTCTCTATTATTCAGTAATACTCAAGAAGTGAAACTTATTATACTGTTATAATGATAAGTTTTGGGGAGTGTGTGTGTGTGTGTGTGTGCTTTTCTTATAGCAAAGCCACATAGGGTTATCTGCTCAGCCCACCGAGGGGAATCAAACCCCTGATTTTAGCGTTGTAAATCCAGAGACATACCGCTGTACTAGTGGGGGGCAAGTTATGGGGAAAAATGCAGCATAAAAGATTTTGTTTCCTTGTAATTGAGTACAATACGTTTACCCAAAAAGTCAGTTCATTATACCTTGTTTTTTATCAACTCATTATTAGTCAGTAATAAACTGAAACTACAAACTGGTTTAGTTGAATTTGTAGTTATCACACAACTTTAATGTGTCGCTTTTACTTGTGTATTTATAACGATTCCTCAATTTATAAATATGGTTCTCATATGGTGATAAAACTTATACATTTTATTTCAGAAAGTTTATTCTAAATGATTATTTAATCCACATATTTTCTAAATATGAATTACATTATGACAACAACACAATATAAAAAGTTGTTTATTCTTTTACTCTTGCTTCATAAATGAAAATATTTTCATGTACATTTTACCATCTCTCGTGTATACCTGTGGTGGGTTATACTTGCATTAGATTAATTTAACATTGACATTAATTTAGAAAAAACACAAATGTAAAAGGGAAGACGACTATAAAATATGACAAAAGGGAAGAATAAAAAGTTACCGCTTCCAAAAATTAAACACATTAAGATTTGTAATATTCTAATTGTACGTGTTTTTATGTTTGTGTGAAACATTGCCATTGTTTTAAAACATAAAAAAATCACTCTTCAAGTGTAGGCGTTGCAAACTGATATTTTTCCCTTACAATCTCATCAGAAAGTGAATGAGGCCTGAACGTCAGAGATTAAATATTTAATTTTCTCTTTAATGATTTTAGGCCTGGATGTATCACTAGAACGAATTTTAATTCTATCGTGTATAACGCCAAAGCTGAATAAAGAGTTACGCAATTTAGGCCTAGTAAAATCGTCAGGCAAAATATTCCAGGGTTCAATGAAAATCTTTTTATAACTCAAAATAACATTAAACGTTAAATGGTGAAAAATATGGCAATATGAAATCATTTCCTTACAACACATAACTGGCAAAAAAAGAGCAGTAAAACGGCTGAATCATCATTTTATACATCTATACAATCATTCCTTAAAACCGACTTTAGAATTTATTTCTCTTCACCCCACAAAGTGCAGTAGTATGAATGCAAATTGTATAGTTTCAATTATTTTACCATTTTTTGGTTCCTTAGATTATTTGAATATCACATTCTACTATTTCATGGAAAAATATATTATGTCATCATTTGAAAGTTTTCATTTAATGTAATAGGAATTTCTGTGTATTTTGATGCTATGGTCAAATATGCTTCACGATAAAACCAAAGAAGTTGACAATTTGAAAAAGAAACGCTCTAGAAGATATATTACTACATGGCCAAATGTTTGACATGGAGATTTGTTAATTGTAATGATAATGGTAAAAATTTGAGGGTCAATAACAAGTCAATAAAGACGCAACATTTCTTGAAGAATATTTCTAAAAGTTTTTTTGATAAATATTAAGAATAAATTATGAAAACTAAATAAAACAACAAATATTTATATATTATACTGCTATCTGTTGGTACAAAAATATTTTGTCTTAACAACAGTCCAAATATGATGCACATAAATCTCATTACTCTCTGTAGGTTTCACAGTACAAAAGGTAATTTCCTTTCAATTTCATCTAACGCTTTTTCTCATTTACTTGTACGTATAAAGTACGATCTCAACTTTCTATCTGCAGTTACAAACAATTATTGTACTAAATTTACTAATACGTAGTCCCATTATTTCCAACTGTAAATGATAATTGTTGTTAGTTATTCTTATAGTTCTTAATCAATCTTTCCCGTGAGATCCTTACTAAATATAAGATAGCTGCTCCCTGATTTGTCATATGAAATGACGTCATATTTTCTGAACCGTTGTTACCGAAACTAACACGACTACTTCCGTCAAAAGATCTCTCGAACGATATTAGTTCCTTTCGTAAATACTATGAATCGAACATAATGTAAAAATGGTATATCTCTGAAAATTATCCATTTATCTCGTGATAATATAAAATTTCCTTCTTTAATAAAAGAAGTCTTATTTCTTTCTGGTATAATACTCATGTTCTGTGCCGCCATGTTTCCATTCATCCAATGGATAATTATCGTGGTAAACCATCAGATGTGTGTACTTCTGAAACATATGAAAACAAGTGTCTAATGATCACACACACATAAATATATGACACATACAAGAATGTTTATACAAGTCCTATATTGTCAACTTAATTCTAATTACCACTACACATATTAAGAGACATAATCTCTTGCATAGGCAGCAGTACATCTCTGCTATTTGATACAAAGAAAGGACTTTGCAGAGTAGACTCATTTTCAGCACTTAAGTAATTAATGAACCAGCTCATTCCAACTTTTCTGATATTTCTCGCAGAATTGAGAGATCACATCCACCAAAGTTCTACTGAATCATTCTACGAATACGATAGCAGCTGGATGAAAAGCAGTTGTTTCAGTTTTCTGGGCAATTAACAACTGACAAATGTCCTTTATTAACTTGAAAACAAAGTTAATGTCCCTATCCGTTACTAAGTACTGGGGTACACCGTGTCAAGCTACTATGTTATTTACAAATGTTTAGCAATCATCGCCGTTCTTTGATTAGGCAAGCATACTGGATCTGGACATCTACTTCACTTGTCTGTGACTACTAACACGTATTTATTTCTTGTGTTTGAAGTAGATAATGGATCTAAAATGTTCATTGCCATAATCTAAAATGGAATTGATAAACTTGTAACTTATTGTAATGCAACGTTTGTAAAGTACGGTCGTGTGTTTCGTTTTTGATATTCTATACCTGAATCACAATAGTCTTAATATCATTGCGCATATTTAGTTAAAATAACCGTTTATTTATTCTGATGTATGTTTATGCAAAAGCTAAATGTGCTACAAAAGGTGTATCATGACACGTTTTCATAACCTTCGTCTTTAGATTATGTGGTACGACTATCTGTTAAGACTTTTCATTATCAATTCTCTACATGAGATATATGAGTCTTACCCGTACTCTGTATCATTTCCCTGTAAGTTCTTTATTTTGTTCACTAATCACACAATCTAAATCCCAAATTACTTATAATTTATTCTCACTTTCGATTTTAGTTTCTCCGATTTTGTTAATAGAGTTTTCTGTTGTGTTTCTTCAGGTTCAGTTCTTCTTACTCTAATTCTACTTAGAACATCTGCAATAGAATGTTTTCTCCATGTTGTATGAATCACTTGAAAATCATAGTCTTGGAGTAAAAATAACCATCATGCTAACGAAGAGAAAGGGTTCTTTAATATCATTAGACGCCTTATATTACATGATCTGTGATGATAGTAATTTTCTTACCATACAGATAACAACTGAAGGTTTTGATTCCAATCACGACGGCTAAGCATTTTTGTTTTATGACCGAGTAATTTACTTCAGTTTTCCTGACTGTCTATTGACAGTTTGAAAAGTTGTATGATGTTATTTTCTGTTTTTATTTAATTGTGATAATTCTGCATTTTATTATAGCCTGAGTATCAGTGTTTGTGATAACTTCTTTACTAACGTCTGGGTGTCTCCTAATTTCACCAAAGCTTTTTGTCTTTTATCTGTCCAGTCAACTTCTCTTTTCTTCTAAGCTCAGTTACAGGTTTCGACAACAACTCAAAATAATGTATAAACCTTTTATAAAATACAATAAATCCTAGAAATGCATGAATATCTAACTTTTCAGTGTCACGTTTTACACCGTCTGTTGTTACCAATTGGTACAGATAATTTACTTCTTTTATCAAAACTGACATTTGATTGGTTTAAGCTTTAAAGTTCCTTCTCGTAATCTATCAAATGCACGTTTTAATTTTTCTAAATTTTCCTCTATTGTCGCAGCGAACACCATAACATCATCGTAATATAGACAATATCCCATAAGATATAGGTTGTTTCCAAACTAAGATATCAAGCTAATAATGTAGAATAATCCAAATGAATCAAATTGATTGTTAGACCTACTATATTACTAACTTTATATTTTCTATATAGTTCCTTAAAGATTTTGAAGAAGTAGAAGAGTTTATAATGACAATAACACAACCAAAATACCCATATTTTATATCTGTTGATGAAGACTTGTTTCTTTTGTTGAGACCGGCTTATATACGACAAACATAATTTCCGGGACACTAGTTACGATAACCTTTTGATACAACATACATTATAAACTTATAAATAAAATATATTACAGACATTATAATCAATAAAGTTAATGAAATTAACTTTAAAAGAAGAATAGAACACACCTCACTAAGCACGCATCAATGACTCGTAAACAAGATAGTAAAGTAAATTAAACTTGAAGAGATGTTAATTTATACCATAATTTGGATAAATAAACTTATTTAATGAAAAGATGAGCTGTTAATCATACTTGCTATACCAACTGGATAAAAATGTTATAATATAAGTTCCTGTCAATAGAAAATATCGTTCGGAAAGTTTATTTACATTCAGTTCTGTTAGTGAGTTTATTATTATCGCAAACACACATCGGGCTATCTGCTGAGTTTACTGTATATTCAGTTGTCGCTACTGTGAAACACAGAACGTTAAGTTTGTTAGAAATAGGTATTGGACGCCCTGTTGAACGTGTAATTTAAGTAAAGTTGGAATTTTTCAGAAGTATAAAATAAACTCAATTTTAGAGTTTCACATGACATAACGTAACTGTACCTAACCTGTACTCAATAGCAGTGTGACAAATAAATAATAATAAAGTGATAAATAGAAAAGAAATTAAAGTTTTAAACTTAAAATAATTCACATTTTATCAAAGAGAAACAAATAACTCTGTAATTTACTTTTGGACGAACTAGCAATATAAACACCATTATGCTTATTTGTCATCAGTAAGAAAAAAGAAAATTAAAAACATTTCTGTAAATTTTATAGCGTTGATTTGTGATTTATATTTGTTTGTCAATACATCTGTAAAACAACAAAGTCGATTATAAAGTATGCTCTTGTTTAATTAAAAACTCATAAACAGAGAGTTACACCACAGCAGTTTCGTAACTCCCAAATATGGCCTTAAACAAGATTACATCAAAGAAGTATGGTTTATTATTGTTACATCTCTTGGTGTTGGTAAGTGCGTGTTTTATAGAAACAGTGAATGAATGGATGAATTTATAAAGTGGTTATTTTCAAATTCTTCAAATTTTTCTGATATTTTATCATTTGAAAAGTATTTGTTTCACTAATGAACAGTTCACTTTTTACAATCTTGCTTCGTTTCTTATACCGATTAAGTTATTTTGACGAAAATATTTCAATAAGAAAATTATTCGATGTTTTTAAAGAAGATTCCACGTGTAATTTTATAATATTTAGAATCATTTCTCAATATCATAGTGTACTCGATATTAACTTGTAAAGTGAATAATGGTTGGATACATGTAAACATAGTGTTTAGTTTATAATGAACAGTGTTTACCAGATATGTAAAATCTTTGTAATAATTTATAAGAACTAGCAGAGATTCGAAGATGATGAAATTATGTTTGGTGGTAATACTAGTAAGTTTGGTATTATACACAATATTGAGATATTGGCTCTAACGACATTTTGGAAATTAGATGGGCTGTGTAAATTCATAAAGAAAACCAGGACAGGGCCAGGAAAGAACAGAAAGTTGTCTTATTTATTGGTCACTGAAGTGGTTGAATTATAGACTATTACCTATCTAATTATGATGTAGAATGATTTATGACAGCTTGATTGTTTAAGTAGATCAGTAACGAATTAGTACACGATCATAATAGAATAAGTTTCTGAACTACTTGTGGATACTGTGTATCATATTTAATAGATCGTGAGGATAGTGGAAAAAAAAACTTTAAGAAATATCATGTAACAATGAAAAAACAAGATCTGTAGCAACAACAGAAGTTTTTTTTCCAGACACCAGGAGGAGCTCTCTTCAGAAAGAAATTATCTCTAGACTCAATGTAAGTTCTCTACAATACATCATTATATCCAACACCGGAAAGAGAACATCAACTATTTCTTGTTTTAACTCTTTGTGACTATTCTAATGCCGTTATTCTAAAGGACCAAAAATCATATTAAGTAGTACAAAGTTAAATTAATATTCAGTAAAAGTGTTACTTACATTAAAAATTTAATCCATTTTAAAAGATGGATGTTGAATGTAGCTATTCATTACATAAAAAGTTAATAAAAGAAGAATTTATAAAATCTGAGTCTCGAAGTCTTTATTTTAATTGTAAAGCTTCGAGTTAGTGCCTGTGTGCTTCATTCACCCAAAGAATCCTCAATTAAATAATCTTCTGATAGGTAGCATTATTCGAAGCTTCAGCGGCTAAGCTTCAATGCAAATTTTTCACCAAAAGTAACATAATCTAAACCCAGCAGTAAAAATTCACATAACGTAACCCAACCAAACCTGATCTCAATAGCAGTGTGATAAACAAATAAATAATTATAGAGTGACAAAAAAAGAAATTAAAGTTTTCACATAAAATATTCAGATTTCAACGAAGAGAAACAAATAACTCTGTAATTTACTTTTGGACACACTAACGATACAAATACCATTTTGATAATTTGTAATGATGTTGGACTTTAAAGTACATCAGTATCAAAAAGAAAACTAAAAACATTTCTTTAAAATATATAACCTTTATTTATAGTTTATATTCGTTTATCAATACTTCTGTAAAACTAGCCAATTATAAAGTATGGCATTTGTTTAATTAAGAAACTAATAAACAGAGAGTTACACCACATAAGTTTTGTAACTCACAAATATGGCCTCAAGTATGATTATGTCATATCAACACATTATATAAATATGTAAATTTGAAGAACACTATCAATATAACCAACTGACTTACAGCTGATACAAACGTCTTTTACCTTATCGCAATTTAATGAACATGAGGACAGTTAAAAGTAGTCTGCAGTTTATTATATAAGTTAATTATCGGTTAAACTGCAGCACAAGTCACAGCGAGAAATAGCTGTATTTCTTGCATGTTATCATCTCAGCAAAAGATATGTCAGTCCTCTCCGTAGAATGACAGAAAATAATTAGACCAAAATTAATATGTAATTTGAAGAGACCGTATTTTAGTGCGGGATATTGTTTATCAAAATAAATTGATAACATAATTCTAGGAAAGTTATTCAAGTTTAGAAAAAAAAATCCCAGGAAACCATCACCATAACAAATGTTCTCATCATATAACAAACAAACAGTAGGTAATATGTTGAATTTCTTACCAAGCTCCTTCAGCGAAATCTGTCAGAACACCAGTAAAATAACATTTGTTTTGACTAGATTTACTAAATTAATCAATGATTTGTAATTTATTTTATATTTAATATGCTCTCTCTATGAATATTTCACAATAAAATCTTATACCTTTATGGGGAAAATGTTATACAATAGGGAATATTCATTGTACTAGTTTGTTTGTGTTTGTGTATGTGTAAAACACTTTGGTAGATCCAAATTTCCTCACGGTCCACAGAGTAGTCTTTTTCTTTAATGGTCATACATTTCTAAAAAACCGAATTTTGATATTTATTTTTATTACAGATTTTCATTTTGTTTTTGGATAGTTCGGTCTACAATGAAGGAAGTTAAGCTAAAAACGGACAAACGAAATGGCACGAATCATCCACGATGGTTATTGTGGTCATGAAGATATGGGGAAAAATACAAGCGTTGTTGAAAGACATAGGAGTAAAAGTTGATTTGACAAAAAACCAGGATTCGGAATTGGTGATGGAAATGGAAATGGTGACCTTAAATTAAGAGGTAGGTATTGAAGAGGAACAGGAACATGATAGGATATTGAGTTAAAAAGGAATGACAGTCGATATTTGGCGCAGAAAACCGTAATGGCAGAAGATAATTGGTAATAACTCACATAATTTATAGTGAGTATATGAACATTCAATTACGAAACGTTTTCAGAGATTCACTTTTGTAGCAATAAAGTGAATTAATATAACCACCTGGTTAGCCGCTATACTCGTATTCTTAGAATCGCTGGTTCGAGTCTCCGTCACAGACACATGCTTGACTTATCAATGGTAAAACAGTACCCCAAAAAGTCCAAAATTTGTGACTTATATAATGTTTTTTTATTGATGTGAATATTACTTTAAATCAGGTAAAGATGCATAGTCTAGTCTTTTAATAACTATCAGACCATATCATAACTGCTTTGTTACTTTTTTTGCAAGAAGATCCTATTTAACTTTACTGTTTTATAAATTTTAAATATTTAAAGAATTTGCCGCTTTCGGATGAATTATATAAGTAATTGGTTTTCTGAGAAATTTATAATGTCTAAGAGCTTAAAATTTATACACATAATAACACTTATCACGTATGAAATGAGAAACATAAGGGCATTACGCTATGTTGTTTTCTTAATGCAAAGCTACACATTGGGCAATGTGAACTTTATTTACCGCATAGAACCAACACACGATATAATCGATTAAAGTCACTAAAGTCATCGTTAAGTCTTGGGAGAAGAGAGAGAATTTTGTATTTGCAGAGCCTAAGACATCTTCAGTTTTACAAAAGGGTAAGACTGGAACATTTTAACTTCTGCTTTATAAATAGCTGTAGAGAAATATGAGATATTCATAAGTGGAATAGCGTTTGTGATATATTATTTGTTACACAAGATCACACTCGTATATATATACGTCTGTTATATACACATTTGATGAATATTAGACTTATATCAATAGAAAAATTATATAGATAGATAGATAAATTTATAGTGAATATTGAAACCAATTACAGCAGTAGTCAAATAATTTGTAGTTGTCTTAAAACATAAACTTCTTAAACAGATTAACAAAGACAAAGTTTCGAAGTTTCTGAAAACCGGAAGATGACCATAGAAGGTTGAAATGTTGTTCTCCACTTAATATTAGTAAGAGATTTAAAACACATACCAAAGTCTTAAGATACATTTCACTTCAAGTGCGTTTCTTGTCATCCCGAAAACCTTCCCTAATCCTATAAAATTACTTAAGTTAATTAAGTTACTTATTCATAATAACAACGAGAACTTGGTGCTTTTAACTCCACTTATATGAAACTTTATATATGTTTTTTTTTTTTTCACAGTGTCTTAGAATCCGGATTATCGCCACTTGAAATGATATTTAAAATGTTACCTTTATTCAGAAAACTGCCCGAAGGTTATACAAAGCAAGAAAAATATATACTTAAAATTACTGTAAACGTAATTTTGAAATAAAAAACTGCACTGAAACTTAGTTTGATTTTTTTTCGCAATAGAAAACATAAAACAATAAACTGAATAAAGTAAGAAATAAAGTGTAATTTATTGTTACAAGAAAACATTCGTTTATCTGTCTCTCTGTGTGTTTCTCCTGAACCAGGAACACCAATTGATACAAAATCAAATGCTTTCTTAGGTTAACATCTGTAGAATATATACCGAGTGTTGACAATTCGAAAAAGAAATGCTGTAAAAAAAATATTACCACGTGATGAAATGTTGGACCCGGATATTTGTCTTGTATCTGTACTTACATTCTTGTTATCGATATTTAATCAATAAGCCAGCTGTTTGCATTTCAGAAAGTTTTAAGCTTGTTTGAAATCAGTCTTTCGTAATTTTATCTCATATTGTAATGGTGTCAAGCTGTGACAGTTTTTTTTATTGAGCTCATTAATACAATGTTTATAGTTTCAACAACTCTTTTAAAAACCTTGATTGCGTCAACTAGTTACAATTCTATAATTGTAATTATAATTCTATAATAATTCTATAATTATTGTTGTTTATATACGTGTGTACTGATACTTCACTGTATCCTGTATCACACTTCTCATTGTTAACCAATATAATACGAGGCTTTTAAAATATTAAGCGAGGCCTCACTCCTAGTCGTTTAAAAAGAAAAATTATATCTGATTAATACTTACAAGCGAAACCTCAATTTTTCCATCCTTACATCTTATATTCTTCAACATTTACAATCTTCTATTATGTATATATGTATATATATATACCATGTATTTATTATAAACTTGTTCATTGATATAGTGATTGGTAATAAGCACATTCAACGATAGTACGTTATCATATAATATTCATTAGCTATATAACACTTCACCATATAATACTTAATTGTAAAAGAAACTCCAAATTAAGAAAAAAAATGATTAATATAGGTATACTTTATATTACTTACGTTTAATTAATACATCAAATTGCATGTCATTCGTAGCAATCAAGACGCGTCCTCATTCGTCTTCATTTCATTATTAGTTCTTTCCTGGTCTTCTCTTGGTCTGGAACTCATACATGAAATATCTTCAAGGAGTGGAACGTTGTAATTACTCGCGCACTGCGCTGTTTTACACGCACTTCAATTTCTCAGTTACAACTTCTTCGCTTACGTTTTCGTCTACTTGAATAACATTATCGTAATGTTGGTTTTTATCTGTCATTGATTGTTTTTCGGGTAATATTTCAAAACTTCTTTTGTTATCGTCTCTGGCTAATTAATCTTGTCCTTCTATACCTGTTCTCAAACTTTTCATTTTTAGATTCTCAAACATACATATAAATTAATTGATTTTATTAAAAGTTAATATGTATGTTTAACTTACCATGAGGTAACCTAGCCAATTAATTACAAATTTAATAACAAAGTGTAGCTATTAAAAATCACTCTACATCAAAATCAGATGGGCTTTCGTTACATAAATCAACCACTTCAGTGCCCTGTGAGAAAGACAACCTTCTTTTTTGTCCAGGCCTGATTTAGTTTTATTCTTGAATTTAAACAGCTCATCTATCTTACAACATATCATTAAAGCCA
This sequence comes from Tachypleus tridentatus, assembly GCF_004210375.1. NCBI lineage: Eukaryota > Metazoa > Arthropoda > Merostomata > Xiphosura > Limulidae > Tachypleus > Tachypleus tridentatus. The sequence goes on from NC_134830.1 coordinate 155,629,257, forward strand.
GTCTTTCACGTTTTGTGTATATCACACTATTTACTAGCAAAACTACAAAAACCATAATGTTATCATTACTGAATCAGTCAACTTCCAATTATCTCAGTTACTTACTTCTCCTGTAGCACTCTACATGTTGATGAATTCCTTGATACTTTACCCAGCTCTCGAACAGGTGAAGTTTCAGATTTCATCTTACATGTTTGACGACAGCTCAATAAGGTTTGACTCTTCAATTATATTCTGAATATTCTGTAATTTTTTATAAACAATAGTTCTTACCAGTCGGGTACTCTTATATTTATCGGACTTCCTGTATATTTAGTTTTACTTTTAAAACTATAGGATAATGTAATTCGTTGGCTGTAAGCAGAACAAGTTCAAACCAATCTATGACATCAACTGTTCCTTAATTCAATTACATCAGTTCGATAATAAAACAGTTTGATATTTAATTTAATATCAATGAGGTAAGTTCATTTTTAACATATAAAATAACGAAGTTCCTTGTGTCTTAATTTTGTGAAAATAAAATTATTATATTTTTACACAGTTCAGGGTCACATACTCTAATGGTACCTTCTGTACATTTCAGGATATCTTCCTCTTCCACAGTTAGAGCTAACGAACACTTTCAAAACATTTCCACCTGTCTATTAAAACACGTTTTTGTGGGTTACGGTAGGGAATCAAAACCCTATTTTTAATATATTTAATTCTAGTAAAAACTTCTATCTTAACAAGATATCGTCAAAGGTCTCATAGTTCTTAGTTAATCCTTTCTGTAAGATCCTTACTAAACATCAGATAGCTATTACCTGATTTGTCATATGAAATGACGTCATACTTTCCAAACCACTCTCATGAAATTAGTACGACTACTTACTATAAAAGATTTCCCAATGATATTGCTTCCTTTTGTGATCATATTATTTATCGTACATACTGTAAAAATGATATATCTTCGAAAAATATCTACTTATCTCCTTATAATACAAAATTTTCTTCTCCAATAAAATCATGCCCATCTTAGTTTTTACCGGTACACTACTCTCGTTCTTTGTCGCCATGTTTCCAATCATCTGTAGGAAAATGATCGAAATAAAACTACAGATATGTCTACAACTAAAACATATAAAGACAAGTGTGTTATAACCACATACATATGTATATATAACATATACAACAATGTATATACACATGTTATATTGTCTACTTAATTCTAATTTCAACTTCCATATGGCTTAACATATTGTTAAAGGTTTTAGCACACCACGTGTTCCTTCAATAGAGCTAACATTAACTCTATATCATTAGGTTTTGCCTTTTTATTTGCTTGTTTCTCCCTATATTCAGAAGGTTGTGTTAAATGTTTATTGGGTAACTGAAAGGTTAAATGCAATCTCTGTAATAGCTCAGTCTTGTGATCGTAACCTACTGCATGACAAAATATTTTTGGGTTTATTATTTCTTGTATAGGGATCAGTACATCTCTCCCATGTAATGTAAAGAACGAACTTTCCAGAGTAGACTCATTTTCATCACTTATGTAAAAGATGAACAAGCTCTTCCCCAGTTTTCTGATCTTTCTCACAGTATTGAGAAATCATACCTAGCAAAGTTCTATTGAATCTTTCTACCAATACGGTAGCAGCTGGATGAAAGCAGTTGTTTCAGATTTCTGGACACCTAACAATTGATAAATGTCTTTTACTAACTTAGAAACGAAGTTACTACCTTTATCCGTCAGTAAGTACTGGGTGTCTAGCTATTATGTTATTTACAAATGCTTCAGCATTTATTAACTCACCATTATTTTGTTCACTAATCTCAAATCTAAATCACAAATTATTTGGCCAAAACTCACATGACACTAACGAAACAATTTTAATATTTAATTAGCCAGTTCTCAAAGTGAGTTTATGGGATATGAAGTAGGATTGGTAACAGTGGAAGCTTTCTTTGATAATACTGTTTATTTTAAAAGATACCATAAAATATGCCCATCTATTTGTATTTTGAGAAATGAAAGCAGTAACGGTAAGACTAATTAAATTCACTGTTGGTGCTTTACCATAATCTACAGTCAGAAATCGTCATTAGATGTCATTTTATCATAACCACAAAATAAAATCTCTGACACCTACACAAAAAAAGTTTTTTAAACTCTTTGTGTCACACTAGATAGCACTATATTCCAGACAATGTTCGATGGGAAGTAATTATTTATCTAATGAAATCATGGTTTCAGAACATTCAAAAAACATTCGATTTCCAGTCCCAACATAAAATATTACTATTGACATATATTCGTCGTTTCCTTTTCAATAATGAACTGAAACAGTGTGGTAGAACGAGCTCTTTGGCTTAACTTTACGGAAACACTTCGATATTTCCTGCATGGTTACAGTTTTGCTGCGACATCGGAAAACAGTGTGATATGTTATTGTCCAGTTCAAAAAGATTCAATAAAACTGTTAACAATCAAACAGTAATATTATATTCACCAGTTTCTGATCTAATGAACCAACAGGGCTCAGAATTTGATAAAAAATCTAGGGATTAAAATAGGAAATTGGGAAAAAGATTTATACTTATTATAAGCCGTAATAAAGACAATATGTTAAAAGATCTATGTTATTTTTAAACAAGATATCAAGCTAATAATGTACAATAACTCTCATTAAAAAAAGTTTATAAAATAAAAAACTGAAAAACATTTTAAGACATATTTATACTTTATATTAGAGAAACGTGTTAAACCTATTACATTTTAACCTTTTCGTATTTCATATTGTTCCTTAGAAATTTTCAACAAATATAACAGATTGTAATAATAGTGTTACATGCACACTATAAGCGTATAATATCTTTGCTGACTACATTTTCTTTTAAAACCAGATTTTTTACGACAAACATAAATTGCGGTATAACATTTACAAAAACCTTTCGATAAAACATATAGACATTACAAATTAAATATATTACAGACATTATAATCAATAAAAGAAGTGTAACTAACCTTATAAAAAAAAAGAACATACCATACGAAGCACGTTTCAATGACTCGGAAACAAGTTAGTAAATTAAATTAAATATTTGCATTAATTTCAGATCTGTTTACAGATTCGTAAACAGTTGTTGATGGAAGAAATTATGTGGATAGAGAAACGTATTTTATGAGAACATGAGTTGTTAATCATACATACTATACCAACTGTGAAACAATTGTTATTAAATAAGTATCTGACAATAAAAATTAGCGTTCGGAAAGCTTATTTATATACTGTTGTGTTTGTGTGTTTTTATTGTAGTAAAGACACATCGGTCGCTCTGCTGAGTCTTCCGTATATTCAGTTGTCTATACTGTGAAACATAGAATAATAAGTCACTAAGAAGTAATTATTGGACGCACCGTAGAACGTATAATTTAAATAAAATGTTTAATTTTCATCTAAATAAACTTAAATAAACTCAGTTATAAAGTTTCACATAACATAACGTAAGTGTACCTAACCTAAACTCGTCTGGAATGTGACAAAGAAATAAATAATAATAATGTATAAAATAACAAACAAATTAAAGTTTTCACATACAATAATTCAGATTATAACAAAGGAAAACAAACAACTTTGTATTTTACTTTTGGACAAACTACCGATATAAGCACCAAATGTTTATTCAGTATGATATCGGACTTTGAATGAACATCAATATCAAAAAGAAAATTAAAACATTTCCATAAAGTTTATACCGTTGATTTGTGGTTTAAATTCCTTTTATCAATACATCTGTAAGAGATAGCAAATTATAAAGTACGAATTTTGTATAATTAAAATCAGTAAATGGTAATCTGGGTTATAACAGTTTCGTAACTCAGAGCTATGTCCTTCACTATGATTGCGTCATAAAACATATTATATAAATTCGTAAATTTGAAGAACACAATTAACATAACGAACTAACTTACAGCTGATATCAACGTCTTTTAGCTTATTGCAGTCTAATAAAGATGAAGCCAGTGGTAAGTGTTTTATAGTTTATTTTGTAAGCTAATTATCGGTTAAACTCTATCACAGCTCACCGGAGACAAATAGTTTTATCAGGTTCTTGGTATCATTCCAGTATGAGAAGTGGCAGAATAATGTGAGATAAATAGACCAAAATTAATTCCTGAAGAGCGTGGTGGGAAATTGAACATGATACTTCTTGTTTGTTATTTCATTTGTCAAAGTGCTGGTTTATTGGGAATTCTTCTATTCTGTATAAGAGTTCCTTTCTAAGAATTACTTCATCAAATTAACCAAGAAAAAATTGTCAACTCTTTGTAAACCTGAAGATGACCTGAGAAGGTGGAAATGTTGTACTCAACTTAATCTTAGTAAATGTTTTAATACTCCAACCAAACATCTTGAGATACATTTTGACTTGAAGTTGGTTTCTCGTCATCACGAATAAACTTCGCCTATCTTTTAAAAATAATTAAATTTAATTAAATAACTTACTTATTACAACATCGACAATTTTTTGCTTTTTATTTAATTTATATGAAAGTTTATACATCTTTTTCTTTTTTAAAGCTTGTTAGGATCCAGATTATCACCAATAGAAATGATGTTCTAAAGCCTTGCCGTTATTGAATTAACAGCCTGAAGGTTATAATAGTGCAATAAAAATATATTCTTGAAATTACTGTAAACTTAATTTATAAATAATAAAAATTTTCATAGAAACTTGGTTTAATTATTTTGACAATAAAAACAAAGAACATTAAACTGAATAAATTGAAATAAAAATTACATTGAAATTTATTTTTTTATTTTTTGTTATAGAAAACACAAAAGAATAAACTGAATCAAGTAAGAAATAAAGTGTAATTTATAGTTAAAAGAAAACTTTCGTTTGTGTGTCTGTCTGTGTGTTTCTCCTGTTCAAGGAACACGATTTTATACAGAATCAAATGCTGGCTTAGGTTAATTTCCGTAAAATATATTTCAAGTGTTTGCAATTCGAAAAAGTAATGTTCCAAAAGAAATATTACTACATGGTCAAATGTTTGACCCGAAGATTTCTCTTGTATCTGTACACACATTCTTGTTATCGATATTTGCTCAATAAGCCAGCTGTTTACATTTCAGGATGTTTTAAGCTTGTTTGTAATCAATCCTTCGTAACTTTATTCCATCATGTGGTGGTGTCAACCTATCACAGTTTCTTCCTGGTTCCACTCATTAATAGTGTCCATAGTTTCAATAACCCCTTGAGTGACCTTGATATCGTCAATTAATCACAGACTAAACGCTAAAGGTGCAGCGGAAACTTTCTCAACATATTTTAGAGAATCATTGTTGTTCTATAATCATCATTGTTTCATGCACGTGTGCACTGATACTTCTCTGTATCCTGTTAGCTTTCAGGGGAGATGTATTGTCTTTGTAAAAAAAACAACAACTGAAGATACACAAGCTTTCCACGACGAGAGTGTAAATTATTTAAATGGTTATAATTTCGTAAGAAAGTTAAAATTTAATACATATATTTTTATCACAGGTTTTCGTTTTCCTTTTGGATACTACGGTCTGCACTATAGAAAGTAAAGCTCAAAATGGAAATAACGATAGAAACCCGGAACATCTACGATGGTTGCGGTGATCACGGAAACAAAGGGGGAGATACGAGCGGTAATGACAGACATGGGAGTAACAGTGATCCAGGTTTTCATAAAAGTAATGGAAATAAAAAAGACAAAAGGAAAGAGTTAGAAATAGACACAACCAGAGTCTTAGACGCTACCTATTGCTTGAGAGGTGGTGGAAGCTGCAATAGCAGTTTGGGATACGAAATAGTATTGGATCGTGAGCTAACAAAGAATGTCCGTCAAAATTTGGTTGCAGGAAATCGTAAAGGCAGAGAATAATTGGTAACAGCTAATTCAGGTTTCTTTAAACTATTGAGTATGTTAAACGTTTAATATATAAATTTTGCGAAATTTCACTTTTCTCGTAAGAATGATACAAAATTTAATTACCTGGCCGCTTGATTTTTAGCGTGAGGGTCGTGGGTTTAAATATTCGTCATACGAAACATGCTCACCCTTTCAGTTGTTCAGAAGTTTTTATGATAACGGTCAATCCTACGATTCATTGGTAATATAGTAGCCCAATAGTCAATTTACACTGATAAATTAGAGACTCCTAGCACAAATAATTCTCTGTGAAATTAAAAAGGAAGAAGCAAACCAATTCAGGAATACAAAATTGAAAGTAGGTAAAATGATTAAACAGTTTATAATTTTGATAGTAACTTACTGATTGACCAACATTTATCCCCAATGGCACAGCGGGAAGTCTGCATATTCACATCAACAGAAATCGGGGTTTGATCATCGTTTTGGGCACGTACAGGTTCGTACATAGTTACGAGTAGCTTCGTAAACTGAATTGTGAAATAAAAAAACTGTTGATTGAAATTAAGTTCGATTTTTTAGAATAGAAAATGAAGAGTAATTTATACTTTAAAACATCTTTAGAGAATTTGTTGGTGTGTGTTTTCATGTACCATTAACACGGTTCGATACAGAATTATATGCTTACTGGTGGGTAGTTTCTTTAGAATATATTTCCAGTCTGAGTAGGGAAACTTTGGCGTTAATGTTATACCACAAATATATTGAGAAAATAAAACAACAGTCAAACGAATCACCAATCCCATAGGCTGTAGAATAATATGGACAATATGTTTCTTTAAATAGTTGAAACTATAAAAATATGTTTCTTTATATAATATAAACAATACAATGGTGTTCCTGTAAAGAATTTAAACTGCACAAGTTACATCAAACAAGTGTTGTTTATTATTGTTTCATCTCTCGGTGTTGGTAAGTACGTGTATTAATAGCAAGAATATATGAATTGATCTATTTATGATCTGGTTATTTTCAAATTCTCAAAATGTTTCTGACATTTTATTGTTTTTATTCAGGAAAGTCTTTGTATCTCTATTTAGAAGTTCAGATTTTACAAATTTGCTTCGTTTCCTTATACTGATTAAGATATTTTGACAAAAATATTTGGATAACGAAATAAATTCAGTTGATTTATTAAAGAGATACCCACGTGTAGTTTTATGATATTTAGATTCATTTGTTGATATCACCGTGTACCAGATTTCAACATCTCAACTGAACAAAAATGGATACGTTTAAACATGTGATAAGTTAATAATGAACAGTTTTCACGAGTAACATAATGTTTGAAATCATTTATAAGAACTACCAGGAATGTTGGAAAAATGATATATTCGATTAGTTTAAATATAAATTAATTAAAATTATTCATCCTTAGTCTAAATTGTTCAGCTTAACTTGCATTGATAAATGTAATTACAAATCATTGATTAATTTAGTGAATATAGTCAATATAAACATTATTTGACTTGTGTTGTAACAAATATCATTGAAGGAGCTTGGCAGAAAATAAAATATAATTCTTCCTGTTTGTTGTTTTATACGACGAAAACATTTGTCACAGTATTATTTTACTGGAAATTCCGTTATACTGAATTGAATAAAAATTTATATTTCACTAAAAATGTCTCATAATGATATTTGGTATCTTCTCATCAGAAATCAATTTTAGTTTAATTATCTGGCATTATTCTACGTGGAGAACTGCAACTTCTCATGATGAAATGATACCATGCAACAAATACAACTATTTATCTTCGGTGAGTTATGTTACAGTTTAACAGATAATTAAGTTATAAAATAAACTGTAGAACACTTTCCACTGTCCTCATATTCATTAGATTGCGATACGGTAAAAGTCGTTGATATCAGCTGTAAGTTAGTTGATTATGTTAAAGTATTCTTCAAGTTTACGTATTTATATAGTGGATTGATATGACGCAATCATTCTTGAGGTCAAAGCTGTGAGAAACAACACTGCTATGATGTAATTTTCTATTCATTGGTTTTAATCAAACATAAGTTGTACTCTATATTTTGCTTTTTCTTCAAATCTATTTGCAAAGGAATATAAACCAACGCCATAAATTTTAATGTAATATTTTTTCGTTTGATTTTGATACTGAAGTAATTTTAAAGTCGGACATCATGACAAATAATGTTTATGGTATTTATATCGTCAGTTCTTCCAAAAGTAAATTACAGGGTTATTTGTTTCCCTTCATTACAATCTGAATTATTTTATGTGAAAAATTTAATTTATTTTTTTTATTTTATCATTTTATTATTATTTATATATCTATCATACTAAAACTTTCCTTTTGTGTTCAAGTTAGATACAGTTACATTATGTTAAGTGATTTTAGTTTAGGCTACTTTTCATTTACAGGAACTTATTTTATATCATGTGTGATTAACAACTCGAGTTCACATTAAATACGATTTCTATGCACGTTATAGTTTCAATTAACAGCTGTTTAGGGTTACATAAATATATCTGGAATCATTGCAAATGTTTAACACACCTTAAAATCTTGTTTCCAAGTCATTCGTACATTCTTCATAAAGTATGTTATGTTGTTCTTAAGAGGTTAGTTTAACTAACTTATTGATTATAATGTCTGTAATATATATGATTTATAATATCTATAATATATAACCGGTCTGAAAAAAAACGTTGTCAACAATGGATGTTTCATGTATATAGAATTATTAGCTTAATATCTTGGTTTGGAAATTACAAAGATCTCATGTGATATTTTCAATATTACGGTTGATAATAAGTGGTAATCTTATTCTTAATTAGCTACTTTAATCGCTGGATTAATTATAAAACTTTGATCCACATCAGATGATAAGATCAAAATTAAGTGAATATAATAAAATTGTTTGACTTTCAACAGGTTCAATGGATCTTATTAAACCAGACAATAAAATGTCATATTGTTTTTTTGTATGGAAGTTGTACCGTAGCTATGCAGGAAGTCTGGAATTGTTAAGGTAAAGTAAAGCCAAAATAATCATTCTTTGACACTGTTTTTCGCTATATGTGCCTGTCTACAAATCAGATTTTATTTTAAGACCATGATAAAATCACATCTATTAATGGTTTGTTTCTGCGGATAGCAGTAAAGCATCAGTAGTGAATTTTAATTAATCTTACAGCCACTGATTTCATTTATTAAAATGAAAATAGGTTGGTAGATGTCACAGTATCTAATTAAAAACTGTGTTATGAAATAAAGCTTCGACTGTAGCCAACCCTTCTTCATGATCCAGAAATTTACACTGAGGTAAGATTGATTTGTTGATGTCACGTGAGTATGTGGCCCAATAATGTCACTGTATATGGAGTTTTGAATAGAGTTCCAAAGTGTTTTGCAATATTACATAGGCCTGATATTTTAAATGAGATACAAGTTATTTTGGTTTTAAATACAAATTTTTCATGATTCATACACGCAGACTTCGAAATAAATATTTATTTTTTTCTATAACGTACAAATTGTTTAAAAAACAGGAAGAAAAGAAATTCTTCGTTAGATCAAATTATTATTTCGTTTATCACGATGAACATTTTTATTATTATGTTTTTCAAGAGAAATATAAATAAACTAAAGAAAAGAGAAGAACATTGATGAGAAACGAATATGAATTATCATTCATCTTTATTTGTTTTTGTGAAATATTCGTATTTTATTATTAAATCTACGTATTGTGTTCAATCTTTTATTTATAAACCAGGATATTGTAGGGCCATTGTTCCTTTATCAATGTTGAATATGTTCGTTCCTGACCCATTCACAGAAAAAAAATGAATTCAGATTAGTTTGGGTTACGTTATATCAGCTGAAACTTTTATGCTTTGTTGTTTAGTTCTCACTTAAAATATAAAAACTCTTTGTAACTTTATTTTCAACCTTAAAAGATACAAAGACCTTTTACGTATCCACAGTATAGCCAAAGATGGCATATGTAGTTGACCTTATCAAAAAGAAGTTTAAGATTTTCGTACAAACCAAATGAGCAATAGGAAGATGTTACTTTTGTGTAGAATACCTTTCAAAGTTGTTTTGGAAAAATCAATGAACAATCACCACTCACTCTGCTCATATAATGCAGCTTTTAGTTATGGTATTAATTGTGCAATGTTAATGCAATAAACTAGTGAACCTTCATGCAAAAAAAGTATAAACTGTTTCTCATTATTTCTGTACCAGTATTGTGATGTCCCTGGAGAAAGTAAGCTCTAAGTCTGAAACCTATTACATTGGGGAACACTCATTTTGTTGCATTTAAAAAAAAGACCTTTCTATAGTCAATATGAGTGTGTTGATTTCAAATCTGAAGTCGGTTTTTGTCTGCAAGCTACAGATTTTATGCAATTTGAAATTTTTATTTATTTTTTAATTTTTCGTTATTATAGGAAATTATAGGAATAGCTTATCAATTTGTTTGTGTATTTTATTCAGGTAGGAATTTGCGTTTGTAACTTTTGCGTTTGTACACTTCATCTGGACAATCTCGTTTAATGCTCCAGCAGTAGTCAGCCATCATACTTTTGTCCCAGCGCCCTTGGTAGCGTTCTTCCATGACCTTTAGGTCTTGGTGGAATCGTTCTCCTTGTTCGTCACTCACAGCCCCCAGGTTGTCAGGGAACTTATCAAGGTGGCTCTTCAAAAAATGAAGCTTGATGCTCATGTTGCACTCGAGATCACGAAAAGCAAGGAGCATTCTGTTCACAAGTTCACTGTAGTTCTCCGCCTTATTGTTTCCAAGGAAGTTCTGAATGACTGCCACAGAGGATAACCATGCTGCCTTTTCTAAAGCGGTCATCTTAGCAACAAACTGATCATCACGAATTAGGGTTCGAATCTGTGGGCCATCAAACACGCCTGCTTTGATCTTCTCAAATGATAACCCTGGTAAAGCTGTGATGATGTGTTGGAAACATTCAACTTCGGTTTCCAGTGCCTTGACAAATTCCTTCATCAAACCTAATTTGATGTGAAGAGGAGGAAAGATGATCTTATCTCTGCTTACAATTGGTCTTGTATGATATTTGGCATGCCTGCTTCAAGGGTGTCACGAATAGGCCAGTCCTTCTGGACCCAATGTCTGTCTCGTGCTCGGCTGTCCCACATACAGAGGAAACATAGAAACTTGGTGAAACCTTTCTGTTGTCCAAGAAGAAAGTTGACCATCTTTAAGTCTACACAAATGATCCAATTGTGCTCATGATATTTTAATAAGTCCATGACCATTCTCATATCATCATAGTCTTCCCGCAAATGCACTGAGTACTGCTCCATAAACATTCCCATTATGTAAAATAACACACTTTAGACTGCGTTTTGAACTGTCTAAAAAGAGTCTCCATTCAGCAGGATTATAGTAAGGTACACCCAGTTCTTTGAGAAGCCCTTGGATGTCATGGCAGTAAACAAACTGTCTGTCTTCTGAAAAGAAGGTCACTAAAAGCTGGTCATGCTTTCTGAAATATGATACTTTAACAGAGTGATCAACAAGATTTCTGCCTTGTAATCTTGATGCCAAAAGCTCTGCTGCTTTCTTTGAAAGACCTAAATCCCGCACTAAATCATTCAGTTCAGCCTGGGAAGATGCTTGGGGACGGGGAGAGGTTCAGTGTCTGAAGAACAGTTCTCCGATTGTGTACACTTTTCTGACAATTCACTGTCACAACTGTCTTGTTCGCTTGTATCATGTCCAATGTCTTTATCGTCCAATGAAGGCAAGCCTTTGAAAACTGGAACAGGAACTTCTTCACAGTGCGTAGCTGGCCGAATAGCTGAGGGAATGTTCGGATACGTAATCTTATGTCGGTTTTTCTTCCCAACACCAGTTGTGTTTACCATGCAGAAATAACAGTCAGTTACATGGTTGGTGGGTTCGCGCCAAATCATTGGAACACCAATAGGCAGACCATTGCGTTTTCCTTTGGTCCAGTCTGGAAGCATTTCCTTACAATTGTGACACACAACATGAGGAGCTCATTGCTTGTCTTGATCACTAAGATGAACTTCAAAATATGCCTTGTAGGCACGCTTGACGAACGAGGATATGTAACGTCTCTGACGATTGAGTGTGTAGCAACCACATATGTAGCAGAAGGCATCAGGCTTGTTTCTGCAATGATATCTATTTTTGGAAGCCATGTTTGATCTGAAACAAAAGAAGAAAGATCAAAATATTAGAAGCTATCTATATATATGGACGTGAAAATGCTTATACATGGTTTACGCAAGTTCACATTTGTATAATTTCATTAATTTCAAATTGCATACAAACTAGAGCTTGTAGAGAAAAACTAATTTCAGATTTGAAATCAGCGCCTAAAACTCCTTCAGAATCAGTTAAAATATCCAATGCAACTCAAAGTTACTGATAAAGTGTTCCCCAGTGTAATAAATTATGTAAAGAAAATGCAGCATGAAGTGATTTTGGTTCCTCGGGATGGAACACAATACATGTTTACCCAATATACCAGTTCATTATACTTTGTTGTTTATCATCTTATTATTTGTCAGTTGTAAACTGAAACTACAAACTAGTTTAGTTTAATTTTTATTTACCACACAATTTCATTGTGTCGCTTTTAGTTGTGCATTTATATTGATTCCTTAATATTATTTATAGGGTTCTAATATGGCGATAGAAACTTATGCATTTTGTTTCAGAAAGTTTATTTTAAATAATTATCCTATCCATATGTCGTGTGAAAGTGAATTTCATTATCACATCAGAACAATACAGAAATTAGTTTATTATTTTCACAACATATCACAAATCACAGCCTTTTTATTGTACATTTTATAATCTCTTGGGTATGCTTGTGGTGGGTCATACTTGCATTAGATTAATTTAACATTAACATTAATTTAGAATTTGTTTGTTTGTTTGTTTTGGAATTTCGCACAAAGCTACTTGAGAGCTATCTGTGCTACCCGTCTCTAATTTAGCACATTAATTTAGAAAAACACAAATGTAAAAGAAAAGACCAATATAAAATATAACAAAAAAGGTAGAATGGAAAGTTAGACCTAACGAAAATTAAACACACTGAGACTTGTAATATTCTAATCATATGTGTGTGTAAGTTTCGGTAAAACAAAGCCATCGTTTTAAAATATAAAAAAATCACTCTTGATGTGTAGGCGGTGCAAACTGATATTCTACCTTATAAACTTACCAGAAAGTATATCAGGCCTCAACGTCACAGATTAAGTATTTAATTTTCCTTTGCATTAAGAGAAAATAAATATGTAACATCACCATAAGATTTTAGGCCTAGAAGTACTATCAGAACGAATTTTATTTCAGTCGTGAAGAACGCTAAAGCTGAATAAAGAGTTAGGCGTTTCAGACCTGGTAAAATCGTTAAACTAAAATATTACAGGATTCAGTTAGTATCTTTTTATAATTTAAAATTGCGTAAAATATATTATTCAAACGTTAAATGCTAAAAAATATGGCAATATGAAATAATTTTCTCGCTACTCACAATTGGTAAAAGAAAAGAACAAAGAAAAAGCCATCATTTTATACATCTATACAATCATTCCTTAAAACCGACTTTAAAGTTTTTCTCCACCCCGCCCACCCTATTCACCTGTAAAATAACCAGTTCTATATATAATTGTCTTTGATGTTCTATTTTCTGGTTTAATTCACATAAATCGTCTGTCGTTGCTTTTCCGAACAAAAAATTTAAAACATTTCCACCAGCATCTATTAAACCACGTTTTTTGTGAAGTTCGATCGGAAATCGGAAAGATATCTTTAATATCCTTTAAATCTAATAACAAATCTTCTATCTTAAGAAGATATAGTTTATCTTAGGTATTATAGTTGTTAATTAATATTTCCTGTAAGATTCTTGTTAAACATAAGATAGCTGTTCCTTGATTTGTCACTTTAAATTATGTCATATTATCCGAACCACTGTCATCGAAACTAACTTACGTAAAAAGATTTCTAGAACAATATTAGTTCTTTTCCTATTCAAACTATTAAACAAACGTACTGAGGAAATGGTTTGTTTTCAAGAATTATCCACTTATCTTGTGACAACATAAAATTTCCTTCTTCAATAAGAATCATGCCCGTCTTATTTTTAGTGGTTCAATACTCACTCTCTGCCGCCATGTTTACACTCATCCATGAAATAATTATCGTAGTAAATCTGCAGATGTAAGAACTATCAAAACATATAAAAACAAGAGCCTCATAACCACACACACATATCTTTATAACTATACAGCAATGTTCATACACATCCTATATTGTCTACGTAATTCTCATTACAACTAGGCATTTCTCTTAACATATTGATATAAGCTTGTTGCACACCACTAGTTTCGTCATTAGAGCAAGCATTAACTCTATTCATGTCATTTTTTATTGTAAATACAGCTACTTGTCAATTGAATTTCACTTGTCGTTTTGTAGTGGTAAACATTTCTTCAGGTTGAGTTGGCACAGGACCATTTAATCTTACGCTATGATCATCTTTAACACTATAAGCTTACGTCGTTGTAGATGTTATTGACGAACTGTCCTTGGGCACAGTGATGTTGACGTCACATGACCCTCTGTTTCAATCCTTCCATCACCTAATATGGTATTAACGTCATCTAACTTTTAATTATATATCTCAGCTTCACTTATCTCTTCATCATCATAAGATAAATCTAGTTTATTCGAGTAATTAAATTCGACCTCAATATTTTCTTTTTATCAGTCGTCTGGCTTTCCTCGGTCATACATACGTACTGATAGGGTTTCCTTTCTTTCAGGTTTTTAATCTATTAACATGCACCAACTGTTTTCGTTTTCGATAGATTTCTTGAATTTCAAAATAAATTCGACTTGTTTTTTTTTAAACTTTAAGAAGGCCTTTCTATAGCTTTACTAGTTTCTTGCTATTTTCTATTTTATCAACATAAAAAATAGTTTAACTGTTAATTTTATATCATTAATTTTTATCCTTATATTTACTTGGGCCCAGCTTGGCCAGTTTTTTAAGTAACTCGACACGCAATCACACAGTGTATATAACGTACACGAGAACCTTCCATTTTACACTATGCACACAACTGGTATAGACAGGTGGGTTAAGGCGTTCGACTCGTAATCAGAGTGTCGCAGGTTAGAATCCCTGCCACACCAAAACACGCTCGCCTTTTCAGCCGTCGGGCGTCATAATGTTACGTTCAATTCCACTCTTTGTTGGTAAAAGAGTAGCCCAAGAGTTGGCGGTGGTCGGTGATAACTAGCTGCCTTCCCTCTAGTCTTACAATGGGATATTAGGGACGAATAGCGCAGATAGCTCTTGAGTTGTTTTCGCGAAATTCAAAAAACAAACATATTTCCTCGTTTCTCTCTATGTTCAGCAGCTTTTGTTAAATGTTTAATAGTTAACTCAAAAGCCAACTGCATTCTCAGTTTTGTAATCATAATTTACTGCATGATTAAATACTTTAGAGGTCATGACCCTTTCCATAGGCAGTATTACATCTCAACCATGTTGTTGAAAAAACGGACTTTCCAAAGTAGACTCATTTTCAGCACTTTGAAATAAATGAACCAGCTCTTTTCAAGTTTTCTGACCTTTCTCACAGTATCCAACAAAGTTCTTTTGAATATTTCTACTAATACGGTAGGAGCTGAATGAAAAGCAGTTGTTTCAGTTTATTCTTTTTTTTGGCAACAAAGTTACTTTCTGTATCTAACAGTAAATTCTGGAGTACAACGTGTCTAGCTACAATGTTATTTACATATGCTTTGACAACCGTTTTCGCTTTTTTATCAGACACACAAGTTATTCATTAACTCATCTTTATTTTGTTTATTAATCACATGATTTTAATCCTAAATTACTTCTAATTCACTCTCATTTTCAGTTTTTAATTTCTCTTACTTTGTGAAGAAACTATAATAATATAAGTATTTGTCAATAGAATATGGCGATCGGTAAGTTTATTTATATTCAGTTGTATGTGTTCTTTTATTTTAGCAAAGCCACATCGGGCTATCTGTGTGAGTCTTCCATATATTCAGTTGTCTCTACTGTGAAACATAGAACATTAAGTAATAATTATTGGAACCATCGTGGAACGTATAATTTTAGTAAAATGAGGACTTTACACATAATGTAGTCATAAATAAACTCAGTTTCACAAAACATAACGTAAGTTGAACTATCATAAACTTAAGAGGAGTATGAAAAACAAATAAATAATAATAAAATGTTAAATAGAAAAGAAATTAAATTCTTCTCATAAAATAAATCAGATATTAAGAAAGAAAAGCAAATAATTCTGTAATTTACTTTTCGACAAAGTGAAGATGTAAACACCACAATATGTATGTAAAAACGGCTCGTTTGGATTTAGAATTTTTTTTACGTAGAGGAGTAAACATCGTTTTGTGAACCTGACGATGACCGAAGAAGGTCGAAATGTTGTTCACTCCTCTGCGTAAAAAAAAAATATCAAATCAAATGAGCCGTTTTTACATATATATTTCTCTACAAGTGGGTTTTCTCGACATCACTAAACACTATAATGCTTATTTGGCATGATTTCGGACTTTAAAAGGATATCAGTACAAAAAAGAAATTAAAGCATTTTCATAACATTTACAGCGTTCATTTGTTATTTAACTTCGTTTCACAATATATCTGACGAAATAGCCGATTATGAAATATGACTTTCGCATAATTTGGCATATAACATATAAATGTAACTCACAGCTATGGCCTTCAGTATGATTTCGTCATATCACCACATTACGTAAATACGAATAAACTTCCTCTTTTCTTTAAAAATCATTAAAGTTCATAAAATAACTCACTTTTATAACAACATCGACAATTCTGTGATTCTAATTCAATTGATATGAAAATTCATATACGTTTCTTTTTTCACTGCTTTTTAGGATCCGGATTATCGCCAATAGAAATGATATTCTGAAATCTCAACTTTATTCAAATAACACCAAAAGGTTATATAGTGAAGAAAAATATATTCTTGAACTTACTGTAAACTAAATATTGAAATAAAAAAGTGCATTGAAATTTAGTTTGTTTAATTTTTTGGATTCAGAAAACAGAAAAGAATAAACTGAATCAAGTAAGAAATAAGTGTAATTTATACTAAAAAGAAAACTTTCGTTTGTGTGTCTGTCTGTGTGTTTCTTCTGTTCCAGGAACATTTTTCGATACAGATTGAAATGCTTGCTTAGGTTAGTTTATGTAGAATAGATTTCGAGTGTTGAACATTCGAAGAAGAAATGTTTTAGAAGAAATATTACTGCATGATGAAAAGTTTGACCTTGAGGTTTGTCTTTTATATGTACTCACATTCTCAATATCGATATTTGATCGACAAGCCAGCTGTTTACATTTCAGGAAGTTTTAAAGTTGTTAGTAATCAATCCTTTGTGTCTTTATCTCAAACTGCAGAGGTGTCAAGCTGTCACAGTTTCTTCTTGGCTCAGCTCATAGTTTCCACAATCACTTTGCTGATCTTGATAGCATCAACGACTTACAGACTAAACTAAACGCTAAACGAGCAGCGGAAACTTTCTCAATGTTTTATAGAAACATTGTTGTTATATTATCATCGTTGCTTTATGCACGTGTGTACTGATACTTCACTGTAACCTGTATCAAACTTCTTATTATTAAGAAAATATTACGAGGCTTTTAAAATATTTCTTTAAAAAAAATTAATGTTTCTCTATTAGTGGCCTTGTCTACTACTAGGTTGTTAGGAAGTATTATTTTTGTTTCACGTTTTCTTTTATATTAACGTTCACTAGTTTATTGCAATAATATTGCTAAATGAACTAATAACACCGCTGGGAACAAAGTCTATAAACGGTATGAGTGCAATTGTACATTAATTGTTTCAAAAGAAGTATCAAAGGTGTTCTACACAATTATAACACATGTATCTGGTACAACTGGTTATTCGGTACCTTCGAAATTCTCGTGGCGTTGACAATCAAGTTATACAAAGTTTTCATGTTTTTGTTTGAACAGGCCGGCAAAGGACGTAATAAACACTGGATAAAGAAACATTTGCTTCATAGAGTCAACTGATACCAAACTGATAAATTAACAAAAAAGAAAGACGACAACATGTAGTTTTGAAAATAAGAAACGAGTATTGTCAAAAAAATTCTAGATGAATAAAGATATATATTCATTTGTTATTAATGTTATTCTCTTTTCATCAGTTTGTTTATATTTTTCCTCAGAAATATAATAATAAAAATATTCATTGTGATAAAGGAAATAATAGATTGAAGTAAGTAAAAGTTTGTTTTGTTACCGATTTGTAAACAATTTCTACGTGATAGAAAAAAAAATGAATATTAATTTCCAAGTCTGCGTATGCTATAGAAAATCTATTTGTAAAAGCAAAATAACATATATGGAATTTAAATTATTAGGCCAAGGTAATGTTGCAAATGATCTTAGGAACAGTATTCAAAACTTCTTATGCAATGATATTATTAGGTCACACTATCACGTGACATTAACAGATCAAATTTGATAGGTAATTAACCAATTCTTTAAGTAATTTTATGGGATATGAAGTAAGATAAGCTACAGTAATAGATTTCTTTCATAATACAGCTTTTTAATTAGATACTATGACATCTAAAAACCTATTTTTATTTTAACAAATGGAAACAGCTATTGTCAGTCTAATAAAGTTCACAATTGATGCTTTACTACATCTACAGTCAGAAACCATTATTAGATGTGATTTTATCATAATTTTAATTTAAAATCTCATTAATCGACAGGCATAAAAATGTTTGAGTAAAACTAGATGACGCTATATTCCAGAAAATTTTGGATAGGAAACTTACATTTATCAAATTAAATCATGGTTTCAGATCATTCAAGAAAGACTATACTTAAGTTTACATATTTCTTCATTTTTGGCAATTCCAGTTCAAACAAGAAATATTTTTATTGATCTATTTTCGTCTTTTCCATTTTAACAGTTATTTGAAACAGTATGGAGGAACAAATTAACTTTACTTTACGTAACATTTCCAGGTTATCTTCATTTTTACAGTTTTATTGTGATATAGGAAAACAATATCACACTTTATTGTCGTGTTTAATAAGATAATTAATTGAGTGATTAATATAGGTAATTGATAATAATATTTATACTTATTATGAGTCATAATGTCGACAATTTTCCATAAAATTTAGGTTGTTTCTAAACAAGATATGAAACTAATAATGTTGAATAATCATGATGAAAAAGTGAATAAAACGAAAAACTGATAAACATAATAACATAGATTTACACTTCACATGAGACATTAGTGTTAAATCTACTACATTGTAAACCGTTACATATTCTAAATAGTTTTTTTAAAGATTTGAACAAGAAGAAGTGTTCATCATAATAATATTACAACCACACTCTATGCATGTTTCCATATAGACAGTCCTATATACGACAAACATAGTTTGCGGAATGCTATTTAAGTTAGCCATTGAATACAACATACGTTATTCATATAATAAATTAAATATATTACAGACATTATAATTAATAAAGTTACTGAAAGTAACCTTAAAAAAATTGAAACATATATTAGAAGCACGCACCTATGCTCAGAAACATTACAGTAAAGTATATCAAACACTTGAATCGATTTGAGATCTATTTATACATTCTTCAAGAGCTGTTAATTGAAATAATAAAGTGCGTAAAGGAACTTAATTAATGAGTACATGAGTTGTTAAGCATACATAGAGTGCCAAAAAGAAAACATTGTTGCGATACAAGTACCTGTTTGTAGAAAATAGCGTTCGGTATGTTTATTTATATTCAGTTGTATGTGAGTTTTCACGATGGCAAAGCCACATCGATCAATCTGCTGAGTCCACCGTTGGTTCAGTTGTCTTTATTGTGAAACATAAAACATTAAGTAAATAAGAAATAATTATTGGACGCACCGTAAAGCTTGTTTTGTCTGCAAGACTAACTAACGTGTGTCTTAATTTAAGTTTCTTATATAGTAGTACAATATCTCTGAACTTTCTGTACTGGGATAAAATGTATCTGAATATTCTTTACTGGTACAAAACTCAACTGTTTCTGTACTGCGGGGTACGGTATCTAAGCGGACTATAGCGGCATATAATATGACTGGACTTTAATTTCCATACTGGGATAAAATGTATCGGAAATTCTATTCTATGATACAGTTTCTCCGAACGTTTTTTAGTGTGAAAAGAAAATGTATCGTTCTAAACTGTAACAGAAAACGCTATAATTCAAAGATAGTTCCTCTTAAAGAGCAAGCAAAGAGCAACAATATTTAACTGGAACATTTATTACATAAAACCGTACTTGTAAAAAACGTGAAATAATTTTCTAAAACACTTGTGATGTAACAAAACATTTGCAATTAACATATGGTAATTTACTAAAACACTTTTGAAATAAACATGTTTTGCTTTTATATCTGATGAAACAAAATTATGTTTGTTATTGTTATCAAATACTTGCCTTGATTTTGGAAAATTCTTCGTAATTATGATTTTCTGTCTTATTTCTACTACACTTTCTTCTTGACGTATCGTTTGAATTCCAGGCACTTTGCCAATACCGCATGTAAGTGCTGGTTGTTTACTTCGGCTGTATTTTCATAACTTTTTACTCACTTCAGGTTATAAGTAAGTCTGTTTGTTTTCGAATTTCGCGCAAAGCTACATGAGGGTTGTCTGCACTAGCTGTCCCTAATTTTGCTGTGTAAGACTGGAGGGAAGGCAGCTAGTCATCACCACCCACCGCCAACTCTTGGGCGACTCTTATATAAACAAATAGTGGGATTGACCGCAGATTATAGCGCCCCCATGGCAGAAAGGATGAGCATGTTTCGTGCGACCAAAATTCGAACCCGCGACCCTCTGATTACGAGACGAACGCTTCAATCCACCTAGCCATGCCGAGCGTCCTAAGTACGTATATTATCACAATCCAGTATGTTTCACAGCGCGTTTTAACAAGTGGATGTGGATAATTAAAAAAAGATCAATACGTTTCCAGTCAAAAATGTCACAACTAAACCAGAAAACCTGCTATAAATGTAGATAAAATCTCGAATAGACCCAACTGCACGTGCATTCTCCACAATTTATTGAAGACAGCTAGAGTTGGATGTGTTATCATTGACGTGATTTGATACTTCAGTTTTTCAGAGAAGTATTACGAATTTACAGTTGAAATACACATATAACGGAGTTCATTTGTTCTAATACTATTCTTTAATGCGCACTTTAAACAAAGCCACATGAAAAACAAAGTGGCAAATTTATTTTAAAATATGTATATCATATGTTTTTTCAGCTGCAGCACAGCGGCTTATAAAACGGCTCAAAGTTATTATTATTTTATTAATATTTTAAGTACAAACTTCTAACTCATATCTTCATCACCTCTTGATCGATTTGAGAGCTAATTTCGATTGATATATTCGATCGTACCAAAAGTATTACAGATTAATTGAGTGTAATTTTGTCTAGAATAATTTTAATTGAAGGTAGGTTGATAGGAATCCTTTATAATAATAAAATTCTATTAAATATACCCACTTCTTACCGCTGGTATTAGTAGTGTAAGAAAATATAGGTAGTAAAAAGGACACGAAAAATGGTCTCGCAGATTAATTTACTCAAATTCTACTTAAAAGATTTTGAAGTGCCCTTGGTTATTTAGGTTTTCGTCTTGTTTTATCAAATAATGCTTTTGATAGTAAAGAATGTGTTTTTAGTTATTTCTTACTGGAACTATCAGAGTTAACATCTCAACTGCTTGTTTTGTTTTTGTTTTTGAATTTCACGCACAGCTAACCGAGGGCTATCTTCGCCTACCCGTCCCTAATTTAGCTGTGTAAGACAAGAGGGAAGGTAGCTAGTCATCACTACGCTCCGCCAACTCTTGGGTTACTCTTTTATCAACGAATAGTGGGATTAACCGTCACTTTTAACGCTCCCACGGCTGAAAGGGCGAACATGTTTGGTGCGACCAGGATTCCAACCTGCGGCACTAAGTTTACGAGTCGAACGCCGGGTACTTTTGGCGAGTTTGAGCTGAGAGATAAGCGAGTTTTCTGCAAACTCTTGAGTTTATATGAATAGTGTAGGAAAAACTTATAACGCTTTCCCTACGACAAATACCTTCACTTATCTGGGCAAAGATAAATTACTATACTCACTTGGACAAAAATAATTACCCATACTGTAAGAAACAGCACCAGTTGAATGAGAAGAAAAAAGAAATGGGTCCAACTTGGTTGACGAAAGTGCAGGTGTCCAAGCTAAAAGCGATGATGACCACTGCAGCGTGAAATACAACCATGACTCTGGAAAACGAAGAAACATCCACAAGGAAGTGGCCTGAAAAACAAAGAAAGTGGTATACTTCGCTTGGTAGCCAAAAACTAGGAATAATTTACAATTTGGAAAACAACTCCCCGTTACTGGTACTTTGTAATGTTGGAAAAGCAAAATTAACCTATCTGGAATGTGATAAAGAAAACAATAAAAATAGCATAAGAGAAAAACGAAAACCAGAAAGAAAAATAGTTACGTAATTCAAGTGAAAATTCTGAAAACGAAGATGAAGGACAAGAAACTTCTTATACTGAGGTAGAGATAGTTCCTTCCTACACAAAGAATAATACGAATGATGTTACTAACTTAAACAAAGCCTTGGATGTACAACGCAAAATTAATGAAGAAGAAAACATCTAAAACAAAGCGATGAACAAATGAAAACCAAGAGTTTACTCTTGTAGTGTCGAAAAGAATAAGTGGAAATTCATTACAAAATGAAACTACACAATCAAAAAATAAACCACTTAAAACGAAACACCCAACTTTTTTATCATTATTGAAGGCGTCCTTGGCACATATATTCAACCCCAACTTCCAGCGGAAATTAGCAGATGTGATCCAGGTGTTGAAACCGCTAGCGTCACGCGTTTACCTTGGAGAGATGTCCTTGTTCGTGGTCAAGGAGCCGCTGACGTAAATGAACTAATTAAAAAAATGGCTCAAGAACGCCTTCGCGTTTGGGAACATGAATATATATTTACCAGGAACTAATCCACAGCCTAGGAATAGTAATCCGTAGGGTGTACCACTCCATAACAAAACAGGATATTGAGCAAGCATTAAATAAACTAAATATACCATACCCCTAAAGTGAAAAGAATTATCTCCAAGGTCACTAAGAAACAAACAAATTTAGAAAGAGTTAACATGGGATAACATTACAACATCTTGGAACTGATAAACAATGGTATCATTTTGTGGTACCAAAAATTCCAAGTTGAACAGCTAAAAACACCAGCAGTAGAAATTACACAGTGTTATAATTTCCATCAATATGAACACATTTCAGCGGCATGTCAGGCAACACCGAGGTGTTGCGGATGTGGCGGTGAACACCACATATCTGCATGTTAAAAAGATCAAGCTGAACTAAACTGTTGTAACTCTGGGGAAACACAAACAGTAAATTACAAAGGATGCGACAAATAAAAAGATAAAATAACGCATTTATGATATAAAAACAATAAAACAAACACAAGATAACACACCTAACACAATAAACACACACAACTACAGGTCCATTTACATATGCACAAATGTTGAAAGAAAATACTACACAAACAAAACCACCAATAAAGAAACAACAAACTTCAACCAAAACAATGAGCAATTTACAAGAACTTAACAAAATCACAGATACAACAAACAACCAAAAAATTACCAATCTTACAGTGAAAGTAAACACAAACGATGAAACAAGTCTAATAGTAAATTTAATTAAAAACATTGTTACATAGTTTACTACAGAATTTACAAAACCAACCCAATTGAAACATAACATAGACCTATTCATAGACAAAGCTAAAAAACACATAACACCACATATACCGCAACTAGTCAGAAAAATCATAGGACACATGCTAAAATTTTAATTACACAGTTCTAATCATCAACATCCAAGGTGCACTTCCAAGAAACATGAGTGGAAGACTTAATACAAGATATTAACCCTGATATTCTTATAATAAGTGTAAAACAAATTTATCCTCAGAATAGATTCAAAATATGTAACTATACGTCAATAAGAAGAGAGAGAAGAAATAATCAAGACACGAACAGAAGAATTATGTTATTATATAAAAAACACCTTAACGATATTACACCTATCCTTACAACCATAAAATTATATATAATTAATTTTTTAACCTGTATTTACAAAACTATGTTGATCTAAATATACGTTACATATGCGAAGTTAATCCAATAAAAGCGCTTAAACTTGACGAAAATGTTTGCACATGCTTACGTAAAACGTAACGTAAAATATCGGTCTTACATTTTTAATATACAGCTTCACCTACGAATAAACGTGGACCGTTATTAGTTTTTCGTTATTAGGATTAATGACAGCTGATTTAGAGCAAGAAACCCATATGATACAAAAATATGTGTCAGGCCAAGCGAACAAGATTAGATGTTTCTAGATCAAGTTTTCAAAATAATCACAGGAGTGGACGGTTGTTAATGATTATTCATTGTAAATTTTTCTGAAAGGTTTTAGTATATTTTAGGAAATTATCCTAATCAAGAAAGTTTAGCATCAGTAATTGCTATATTAAGTATTTAGCATAGATGGAAATGTTTGATAGAGCTATGACAATTTCATAGTATTAATGACAAGAATCTGGCAGTCTACATTCCATGGCGTTGCTATAAATAAGCTATTAACACTGTTTGGAGAAGAAAACATATTCGTAAAGCACTGTTCTGAATAAAATGGTTGTGATCTTATACATTTCTTATTTCGTGGTATTTATTAACGTGTATTAATAAAAAGTCTATTCAAAGCAATATTAATTGTGAAAGTGAGTTTACGGGATATTAAGCTGGCTTGGTGACATTCGAAGCTTTCTTTGATAATACAGTTCTTTTAGAAGATACCATGACATCTGGCCATCTATTTTTATTTTAAGAAATGAAAGAAGTGGCGGTGAGACTAATTATATTCACTCTTGGTGCTTTTCTATCAACTACAGTCATAAATCTTTATTAAAAGGGATTTTATCATAATCTTAAATCAAAATCTCCTCCGCTCACGGGTATATGAACAAAAATAAACATTTTTCTTTCCTTTTATACTGTTTGAGTCACACTATGTTCCAGAAAATCGTTGAAATGAAATATTTACTTATCAAATGAAATCATGGTTTCAGACCATTTGCAAAAGAAACTTAACTTTACAGATTTTTCAATTTTTGTCAATTCCAGTCAAAACATAAAATACATCTATTAACATATTTTCATCGTTTCCTTTACAATAATGAACTGAAACAGTGTTGTATAACAGGGTTTTTGGCTTTAATTTACGGTAACACTTCCATATTTCCCGCATGGTTACAGTTTTAATGCGATTTAGGAAAACAGTGTGACATGTTATTGTTCAATTTAATGGGATTCATCAAAACTGTTAAAAGTCAAACAATATTTTTAAATTTGCTAGCTTTTGATCTCATGAACCAATAAGGATGATAATTTGATAAGAAATCTAGCGATATATTCGAGACAACATAACTTGTAGACATTATAAATTAATTATATTACAGATATTATAATCAATAAAGATAGTGTAACTATCCTTAAAAGAAGAATAGAACATTCCATACGAAGCACGTACCAATTACTCGGAAACATAGTAGTAAGGAAAAGTAAATATTCACATCGATTTCAGATCTGTTTACAGCTTTTGATTGAAACAATAATAAAGATAAGGAAACTTATTTAATGAGAACATGAAATGTTAATCATACATACTACACCAATGAAAAAAAAGTTTATTAAATAAGAACCTGATAATAAAAATTAGCGTCTAGAAAGTTTATTTATATTCAGTTGTGTTTGTGTGTTTTACAATAGCAAAGCCACATCGGTCTTTCTGCTGTGTCTTCCGTATATTCAGTTGTCTGTACTGTAAAATCTAGAACAATAGATCATTAAGAAGTAATTATTGGACGTACCGTGTAACGTATAATTCAAGTAAAAAGTGTAACTTTTCATCTAAATAGCCTTAAGTTAACTCACTTAAAAAGTTTGACATCACTTAACGTAACGATACCAAACCTAAACTCGTTTGGAGTGTGACAAACAAATAAATAACAATAATGTGTAAAATAAAAAACAAACAAATTAAAGTTTTTGCATAAAGTAATTGAAATTATAACATAGGGAAACAATTATGTGTGTATTTTACTTTTGGACCAAATTATATAAACGCTATAAGGCTTATTTAACACGATATCGGATTTTGAAAGTACATCAGTATCAGAAAGAAAACTAAAAACATTTCTATAACGTATTAAGGCAGGTTTGTTGTTTAAATTTGTTTATCAATATATCTGGAAAAGAATCTAATTATAAAAAACGACTTTTGTATGATATAAAATCAGTAAATAGTAATCTGGGTCATAAAAGCTTCGTAACTCACTGGCCTTCAATGTGATGGCGTCATTACAACACATTACATAAATTCGTAAATTTGAAGAATACTATTAACATAACCCAACTAACTTGCATCTGATATTAACGTATTTTAGCTTATTGCAGTATAATGAAGATGAAGTCAGTGGTAAGTGTTTTACAGCTTATGCTGTAAGTTAATTATCGGTTGAACTCTGGCACAGCTCACCGGAAACAAATAGTTTTATTTGTAGCATGGTATCATTCCAGTATGATAAGTGGCAAAATAATATGAGATAAATAGACCAAAATTAATAAATAATCTTTACGTTGACTAGATTCACTAAATTAATGAGTTATTTCTATTGCAGTTATTAATACAAATTAGGATAAACAATTAAGACAAAACATGAATAATGCCATTTATTTTATACTTAATTTGATCTATGTATGAGCATTTCGCAATAAAATATTAAAACTTTATGGGGAAAAAGTTATAGGATAAGCTAATTTACATCGTACTAGTTTGTGTAACTGTATGTTTCTGTGAAATAACTTTGGATCTACATAATTTTCTCACGGAAGAAGCAAATAGCTTGGTTGTTTAATGGTCCTAGTTTCATAAAAAATGAAATTTAATATTTATTTTTTTACAGAATATTATTCTACTTTTAAGGCTTACGGTGTACACTGAAGGAAGTTACGCTGAAAACAGAAGTAACAAAAAAACCCGCAACATCCACAATGTTAATAGCGGTTACAAATATATAGGGGGAAATAGCAGAGCTCTTAACAGACGTAGGAATGAAAGTGGTTTTGAAAAGAAACCAGATTTCGGAATATGTAACGGAAATGGAAGATGCAAGAAGAATATGTTTAAAAGAGACATAGATGTAGGCTTGGTTTTTGACAGTGACCCTAACTTAAGAGATGGATTAACAAAAGGAACACGAACAGCAAGACAAGCAAATTCCGACAGAAGAGGAGAAAGTGATATAATATTGTATAATGAACTAAGAATGAATGACAGTCTACATTTGGACGCATAAAATCGTATTGGTGGAGGGTAATTGGAAACAACTCACTTAATTTCGATGCTCAAGCTAGTATAAATAAGAAAGAATATCAACATTTATAAACGGAAGAGTTTCAAATTTTCACTTTTGAAATAATAAAGTTAATCAATTTAACCACCAGGCCACACCTCTCAACTCGTGTATCTGAGAATCGCTGATTGAAATTATGCTTTCCCTATCATTGGTCAAAGTTTACCCCAACATTTTCAAAATTCGTGACTTATGTAATGTCTTTTTTATTAATATGAACATTGTGTCACAGGATTAAAGAATGCACACTCTGTTTTTTTAATAACTATAATACCATATTGTCATTCGTATGTTAAGGTTTTGGAAGAATCTGGTGTGATAACTTTAATGTTTGTAAAATATTTGAATATTTAAAAAAAATTGCCACCTTCTAATGGTTAATATAAGTCGTTGGTTTTCTAGGTAATGTGTAATGTTTAAGAGTTTAAAATTTATACACATTAAAAAACGTATCAGGTATGAAATGAGAAACATAAGGGCCTTAGGTCACTTTGTTTATTTAATGCAATGTTACACATTGGGCAATGTGATCTTTGTTTGTCGCATAGAACCTATACCAAATATTAGCGATTTATGTTACTAAAGTCATCGATAAGTCGTTGGGGGAAGAAAGAGAACAGTTGTGTTTGTTCAGCGTAAGTAATCTTCGATTTTATTAAAGGGTAAAATGGAACATTTTAACTTTTACTTCACAATTAGCTGAAAGGAAATAACAGGAGATTCATAAATAGCGTCTGTGATATATTATTTGTTGCAAAAAATCCCACTGGTATATATATATTTATATGTCGGTTATAATAACATTTAATGGAAACTGAACTTATATGAACAGAAAAATTATCTATATATATGTATAAATAAAAGTATAGTGCATATTGAAACCAATTACAACAGTAATCAAATAATGTATAGTTGTCTTCAAAGATCAACTTCCTCAGGATAACAAAGAGAAAGTTTGCAGCTCTTTGTTAACCTGAATATGACTTACACAGGTGGAAACGTTGTTCTCTACTTTATTTTAATAAAAGTTTTAATACTCATACCAAACGTCTTGAGATAATTTCCGCTTCAAGTGGTTTTCACGTTATGATGAATAAACTTCCCAAATCCTTTGAAAATTATTAAAGTTAATTAAATAACTTACTTAAAACAACATCGACAATTTTATTCTTTTAATTCAACTTATATTAAACTTTATAGATGTTTTTTTTTTCTTTTTACAGCTTCTTAGAATCTCGATTATCGCCGGTAGAAGTGATGTTTTAAATATTTCCTTTGTTGAATCAACAACCCGTGGGTAATGTAGTGAAAGAAAAATATATTGAAATTAGTGTAAACTGAATTTTGATATAAATAAATTTTGCATTGGAATTTAGTTTAATTTTTGCGTAACAGAAAACAAAGAACATTTTGTTTGTTTGTTTTTGAATCTTGCACAAAGCTACTCGAGGGCTATCTGTGCTAGCAGTCCCTATTGTAGCAGTGTAAGACTAAAGGGAAAGTACATAGTCATCACCACCCACCGCCAAGTTTTGATCTACTCTTTTAACATCGAGTAGAAGAATTAACCATCATATTATAACGCTCCCCCACGGCTGAAAAGGCGAGCATGATTGATGTGAAAGAGATTCGAACCTGTGATTCTTCGATTACGAATCGAATGCCCTAACCACCTGGATATGTAGGACTTGTTCACGATTTAATTTTTTTTAATCGAACAAAAAGGTCCGACAAGGTTAGATGGTTGAGATGGCACTCGACTCACAATTAATCTGACGGTCGCGGGTTCGAATCCCCATCATACTAAACAGCTCGCCCTCTCGGCCGTGGGGCGTTATAATGTTACAGTCAATTCTTCTATTGGTAAAAGAGTAATCCAAGAGTAGTCGGTAGGTAGTGATGACTTGTTGCCTTTCCTCTAGTTTTACACTGCTAAGTTAGGGACGATTAACGCAGATAATCCCTGAGTAGCTTTGCGTGAAATTCAAAATAAATCAAACCAACTGAACATAAAAGTTAACATCTTTAATAATTTTGTTGCTAAAGGTATTTCGCAACAGAGAATAAATGATATACCTAAATTTATTTTTACAATTTGGGAACATACTGATTAATTTCTTGAAGAGATTAATTTAAAGCTCAAAATTAGTGTGTCAAATGTTGATTCTGTTATTGAAAATATATGTCGTTTGTAATGAAGTAACATTTTGACTTGTTGTCATTCAATGAATTTAGGACGACATTATTTGAATTACATATTAATAATCTGAAATATGTTTTACTCAAGATTGAGTAAATGACACGAAAGAATTTTCCTGTGTGTGTTGACCAAAATTTGCCAATTAACGAATCATTGGTAATCTTAGCCAAGTAAATACAATGTTAAGCTCCTGTTTTGGTTTGTTTCGAATTTCGCGGTCAGCTACTCAAGGACAATCTGAGCTAGCCATCCCTAATTTTGCGCTAAGACTAGAGGAAAGACAGTTAGCCATCACCACCCAACGCCTACACTTGGGCTACACTTTTACTTGCAAATAGTGGGATTGGCCGTCACATTGTAACGTTTCCACTGTTGAAAGGGCGAACATGTTTGGTGTGACGGGAATGTTCAGTTACTGACGTATGGCAATGTAAAAAACAAAGTAAAGGAATTACATAATATATATTTTAAAAACATAGTTAAGTTTTGTTTGTGTCGTTTGTTTTTTGATATCAAGAAAACTCAAATTTTATATTTAAAAATTGTTATGCATTTCTATAATAAATATGTTCATTAATTCATTCGTAACCCGAGGGTAACGGGTTCGAATCCCCATGACACTAAACCTGCTCGCCCTTTCAACTGTGGGGATGTTATAATGTTTCGGCTAGTTTCACTATTCGTTGGTAAAAGAGTAGCCTTAGAATTAGCGGTTGGTAGTGATGACTAATTTCATTCCCTTCAGTCTTACACGGCAAAATTAGGACGGCTAGTGCAGATAGCCCTCGTGTAACTTTGGGCGAAATTCAAAACAAACAAACAATCATTAACTCATACTTACTTCCCTCTAACGGACAGTGTTTTCAGAATGTTTCTATCTGACCATCACAATAGTTGATGTTTCTGAAAATCTAAGATATCAGTGAGAGTTTCAGCGAAACGTTTTTTGTTTGTCTTACGAAAGAAAAAAATTATTTTGTTAATCGGTGTCTTAAGATTGAAACAGTCGTGTTTTTAGAATAATATCGTTTTGTGTTACAATTTAGAAAGATAAATTAATTTTATCGTACTAAAGAAGATTCAAAGAGATTGTATCATAGAATACAATCTCTGATACGTTCTATTTATCCCAGTATAGAGAATAAATACAGTCATATTGTATGCCGTTAGAGTACGCCTAGATACCGTGCACCGCAGTATATAAACAGTTGAATTATTTACCAGTAAATAATGTTAATAATTTGATATAAATACAAGCCACATATGCGAAGTTATTTCGCTAAAAGCGCTTTAACTTGACAAAAATATCTGCACATGCCTACGTAAAACGTCGAGTTATCGGTCTTACATTTTTAATATACAGTTTCACCTACGAATAAAAGTGGACCGTTTTTGATTTATCGTCATTAGGATTAATGACGGCTGATTTGAAGCAACAAACCCAAAGATAAAAGGACGTACAGATACAAAAGTATTTGTTACGTCAAGCAAACTAGATTAGCTGTTTCTATGTCAAGCTTTCAAAGGAATCACAGCAGTGGACGGTTGTTAATAATTATTCTCTGCCAAATTTTCTGCACAATTTTACAATATTTTAGAAAATTATGCTAATCAAAAAACGATTAGCATCAGGAGATGTTATATTAAGCATTTAACTAAAATGATAAGGCTTGATAGAGTTATATCGATTTCATAGGATTAATGACAAGAATCTGTTAGTCTACATTCCATGGCGTTACTATAAATAAGCTATTAACACTGTTTAGAGAAGGAAACGTATCTGTAAAGCTCTGTTCTGAATAATATAGTTTATGATGTTTTAACTTCTTTATTTGATGTGATTTGTTAATGTGTATTCATGAAAGGTATAATCAGAGACACGTTAGATGTGTAAGTGACGTGCGGCCAAAGAAGGTCTGAAAGTGTAACTTAAAGGAAATATATCAAAATTGTAGGCCAAACTGGTAGCTATATTTATATGCCCCAAATAGAACAAACAACGCGGCCAGGCTAATTAATGAATAAATATTTTCTTTAGAATTATTATCAATGTTACAAGTGTAGCTAAGAGTTTGACCGCCAATTTTGAGTTCATTCTATTACGGCTAAAAAAAGAGAGATGTTTAAAAAGAAATTTTTCAGTCTTATTTTTGTCACAACCTAATAAGATTTTCGTTCAATACGAGTGCCATATATTGAGCTAAATTTCGTTACGTGTTTACCGAATAACGCTTCATTTCTGTATGGTCTGAAACTTTTGACCATCGAGTATTTTCTTATTTTCATCTTTCGAATTTCTACTCAAATAAGTGGTTTTGTCTAACAACGTAAAATGCTTATTTTTTCTTTATGATTTGAAGATTTTGTCCAGCAGTGTATACACCAAGTATTCATTATAAAGTTGTTCGTAGATATAGTAATGCTTCGTAAACACAATGAATGATACTAAATTATACACATAGTATTCATTACCTATATAACACTTAACTATATAATACTTGAGAGAAAAATAAACTAAAAAAGGTGATAAATACTGGTATACTTTATATTATATTAAGTTTAATAAATACGTCAAACTGGACACAATCTGTGACAATCAAGACATGTCTTCATTCTTCTTACTTCCACTATTAGTTCTTTCCTGGTCTTCTCTTAGAACTCATACTGGACATGTCTTTACCGAAAGGAACGTTGTAATTACTCGCGCACTTCACTGTTTTACACGTATTTTGATATAATACTTAACACTTCTTGTCTCAAGTTGTCTTCTTCTGGAGTAACACTATCGTGATGTCGGTTTTCTTTTACTGTCATTGATTAACTGTTTTGTGTTAATATTTCATAACTTATTTTGTTATCCTCTGTGGGAAATTAATCTTGTCCTTCTACACCGGTTCTCGAAATTTTCATTTTTTATGGTCGAACATGAATATATCTTTTAATTCTATTAATTTTGATCAATATGCCTATTTTATTATCAGCTAACCACGACCGTTAGTTACTAATTTAATATTAAAATGAAGCTATCATAAATTACTCTACATCAGAACCAGATGGGCTATTGTCACATAATTCAACCATTTCAGTGGCCTATGAGTAAGAGAAACTTCTGTTGTTGACTGGCCATGTTTTGGTATTATTTTTGAACTTACACAGCCAATGTAACTTCCAAAATGTGAGTAAAACAAATTTTTCACGTATTGTGTGTAACACACTACTTACTAATATTACAACAAAAAACATAATATTATCATAACTGAATCAGTCAATTTCCACTTATCTAAGCTACTTCCTTCTGTGGGGGTGTTATAATGTTACGGCCAGTTCCACTATTCGTTGGTAAAAGAGTAGTTTAAGAATTAGCGGTAGGTAGTGATGACTAATTTCCTTCCCTTCATTATCTTTTTAATGTTTTAAAATGATAATTGATATAAAGCGGTAAGTAGTGATGACTAATTTCCTTCCCTTCAGTCTTACACGACAAAATTAGGGACGTCTAGTGCAAATAGCCCTCGTGTAGCTTGGCGCGAAATTCAAAACAAACAAACAATCATTAATTCATACTTACTTTTCATATAACGGATAGTGTTATCACTATGTTTCTACCTGACCATAACAATAGTTGATGTTCTTTGCAAACCATATAGTGCACTGAGACGTTCAGGGGAATTTATAACTGCATTCTTATTTCTGAAAATCTAAGGTATCAGTGAGAGTTTCAGCGAAACGTTTTTTGTTTTTTTGTCTTGGGAGAGGTAAAATTTATTTTGTTAATCGGTGTCTTAAGAATGAAACAGTCATGTTTATGGAACTTTTAACTTGTGTTAAAATTTAGAAAGATAAATAATTTTTTTCGTACCAAAGAAAGTTCAGAGAGACTATATTATAGAATACAATCTTTGATATATTCTATCCCAGTATGGAAATTAAAGTCTAGTCATCTCATATGTCGTTATAGCACGCTTAGATATCGTACACTGCAGTACAGAAACAGTTGAATTTTTTACGAGTAAAGAATGTCCAGATACATTTCATCCCTGTACAGAAAATTGAGAGATATTATACTATTATATAAGAAACGTAGATTAGGACACACGTTTGTTAGTCTTACAGCCAAAACAACCTGTTGTAGGACATACTGAGAGCTATTAACAGGAGTCGTGGTAATCCTTCGAGGTGAAGGATGATGGCCCTTTAAGATCATACATGGGTCCGGAGATAGCTAATGAACCCAATCCTTGCTGCACAGGCCTTCTGGCTGTAATGGCAGGTCAGTTTAAGGGGAAGGAGAGGTTTCAGTAGTAGTTGGTGTTGTTTCATATTCTCTAGCTTCTTTTCAAAATGTTGGAAACTTTGTTAAACTTGGAAGATGTAAGTGCGTGAGTTGACTTAACGTGTGAATGACGTTGCACACCAGCAGATACACGGTGTTTAACCGTGTCAACAAGTTGAGTCCAATGGCAAGAAAACCAAGACGATTAGAACTTGAAGAACTGCTGCAGCCCTCGTCCACCCATCCTGCCGTTGAGAAGTCCACGGTGGGTGTTGGGGTTGGGTCGTTTTTTCTCAGGAACCTCACCCTCGATCTTGCCAACATGGATGACACTATCAGGATCGCAAGCCTCCCGACGACATCGCTCTCAGGATCATTGTCACGCGCATACTCTCTCATCACGACAAGGTGACGATCCGACTGGAGAGTTAAGAGAAGTAATAGTTAAATGTTTTTCTATCTTCTGTCTTTCACACTCTGGTAACCCAAACTATCCCGTGTTTATATTTATTGAAATTTTAGTTCCCATACCAAATTCTAAGGCAATCTATTATGAAATTCGTGATATATAAGGTGAAAAACCTTAATTGTATTTTTACCTTTTTCATCTTCATTCGCAACTATAGTGTTGAAACTTTATTTGATAGGAATCAATATTTAACTTTCATAACATTTTTGTTAAAATTTGGTACACAGATGTATCTTTTTAACCCATATTTACAAACCTAATCTGATGTAAATATAAGCGACATTTGCGAAGTTATTCCACTAAAAGCGCTTAAACTTGACGAAAATGTTTGCAGACCCCAACGTAAAACGTCACGTGGGTTACTGGTCTTACATTTTTAAAAAACAGCTTCACCTACGAATAAAAGTGCACCATGTTTAGTTCATCGTTATTAGGATTGATGAATGTTGATTTAGAGCAACAAACCCATGTGATGAAAGAAAGTGCAGACAGAAAAATATTTGTTAGACCAAGCAAACTGGATTAGCTGTTTCTAGCTCAAATTTTCAAAAGAATCACAAGATTCGACGATTGTTATTGATTATTCATTGCCAACTTTTCTGAACAAATTTACTATATTTTATAAAATTATTCTCATCAAAGAATGTTTAGCATCAGGAGATGTTATTTAAAGCATTTGTATAAATGATGATGTTTGATAGAGCTATGTCGATTTCATAGGGTAAATGACAAAAATATGTTAGTCTACATTCCATGTCGTTACTATAAATAAGCTAATAACACTGTTTAGAGAAAAAAACGTATCTTTAAAGTTCTGTTTTGAATAATATTGTTGTGATCTTATACATTTCTTATTTGATGGGATTTGCTAACGTGTATTGATAAAAAGTCTGATCAAATTAAATGTGAAAGTGATGTGCGGCGAAAAAAAAATTAAATGTGTGACTTAAAGGAATGAAATTAAAATTGCAGGCAAATTTGGTTGCTTTACCTTTTTGCCCTAAACGGAACAAACAACGCAGCCAGGTAAATTGATGAATGAATATTTTCTTCAGAATTATTTATTGTCAATGTTACAAGTGTAGCTAGTAGATTGACCGCCAATTTTGATTTCATTCTATTACGGCTTGTAAAGAAAGGTGTTTAAAAATAAACTTTCCACTCTTATCTTTGTTATCACCGAATTGGATTTTCGTTCAATACCAGTAGCGTGAATTGAGGTATGGGACGAAAGACAAAAGATTCTGTAAAACACTGTTTACATTTCAAGTATAATACTTTGAAAGTTACGTGTTAAGTGCTGAAAGGACAAATTAAGTTGAACGTGGAATAAATTGCAGTTACGGCTATGTCTTTTACATGGGTGAGGAAGCAATCACATTATTCTAATATCAATAACAATTTTGGAAAAAAATATTTCTAAGCATAAAGGTGCGATTTATTCTGAGAGAACATATTACATGTTTCGACAAAACATTGGTCTAACTTGTTCAGACACATCAATGTTTAGTCGAAACATGTAGTATGTTACATTAGAACAAATGACTTCATTATGTTTAAAAATCGTTCATTGCTAACGTATTATTAGGGTGGTTTGCTCAAACGGCACACTTTCGTGTTAATAGAAATATTATTGTTTTCGTGCATACAAAGAAAATAAGTAACTTTTACAGATATACTTAAAGTAGATGTCTAAATTTACAAAGTTTTTGAACGTTAAATTACATTTTAAGTTTTGCTTCATTATTATTTATTCTTAAGAAAACTATTGTAGGGCAGGGGAAGTCGATCAGATGTAGAAATCTAAACGAGAAATTTGGCAGAAATGATGAAGCATTTCGCCAGTTGTTGCTCGAAGCAGTCATCTTTCCTGTAGAGATGTGGTCGAGATTTGAACTGTTTGAATTTGGCGCATTTAATACATTAAATTAATAATAATCTTGGTACCTTTTTTTATATTCCACTTCAATATTAAGAAATATCCAAAAAATATTCAGTACTTATTTCAATATTAGTATAAATGGTAGTTAAACGGTATGGATCAGAAAAGGGTGGGAAATTAGAATGATACATTTGTTCTGTACTTTAGCTGCGTATTATACGATTGCATATATTGATTATTATGGAAAACAAGTTAAAATGCTGAAATATTTACTTACATTCTTTAGTTTGTAGAATATTTTTGTGATGGGACCTTTGCTCAAATTTAAATATTTACGAAGGATTCTGCACTAACGACATAAGAATTTATATATAAAAAATAATTTTACGTATTTCCTACGTTTTAGAAAATTTGACATGAAATTCGTTTCGGACTATTAAATTAGCATTCCAGGTTGCGTCTGGATCGGTCAACTCGTCAAGAAAGAAATACGTTTAGAGACAAACCAAAAGTTTTACGCAAGACTGTTATTATATATATTATATACACATAGATATTTATCTATATTTATATAGAAATAAATTTGACTATTAATTAATTTATATACAGAGTTTTCTGAACAAAATGTACATTTGGCAAGCAGTCTTACTGACGTTTTACCGTTTTCGTGAAGTCAGTTTATGATAATTTCTGTCAAAGGTCTCCATGTATTATACAGGATGCAGATAGCATTATTGTGAAATTCTGGTAGAAAACTGTTATTTACATCATCCGTCAATTAATATTTCTGTGCTAGCAGTAATACGTAACAAAGTTTTGTAAATTGAGAACTTAAAATGTGATAAGTAGGAAACTGCGAGAGAGAAATGTAACTTATCTATGGATTTCCAGTCTTTACACACAAAGCAACAATTATTTTGTATGTTCTGTGTTTCTTTTTTGTCCAGTCTTCTTACATAAGTACTGATAAACTCAATATTGAAATTCTCGGTAAATAGTTTAGTCAATTTGAAAATGTTTTACAAAAGGTTTAAGAGAAAAATAAAAGTTTTCAAGACGTTGTTTCAAAGAAAAACACTTATAAACCAGTAATTAACTGATGTTTACTGAACCTTGACAATTTTTGTGAGGTTTGAAAAATACTCTTGAATCATAATTCAATAATAGTAACCAATTGTTTCTCACTTTACAATCAACAATTTTTTCCACATAATATAATCAACGGTTCCTTTTCATAAAATGATAAGATTTCAGTGCTAACTGAAACTTATTCTTTATATAATTATAAATTTATTAAAAGTTAATTTATAGTTTATATTCGTTTGTCAATACATCTGGAAAACAGCCAATTATAAAGTATGACCTTTGTTTAATTAAAAAAAAAATTAATAAACAGAGAGTTACACCACATGAGTATCGTAACTCACAATTATGGCCTTAAGTATGATTGAGCTCATTAATACAATGTTCATGGTTTTAACAACTCCTTTACAAACCTTGATTGCGTCAACTAGTTACAGACTAAACGCTAAAATCATTGTTGTTCTATAATTATTATTGTTTTATATACGTGTGTACTGATACTTCACTGTATCCTGTATCACACTTCTCATTGTTAATCATTATAATACGAGGCTTCTAAAATATTTAGCACGGCCTCACTTCTAGTCGTTTGAAAAAAAAAATTATATCTGACAGATATTTACTCGCGAAACCTCAATTTTTCCAGCCTTACATCTTATATCCATCACTATTTACAATCTTCTATTAATAATGTATTTATTAAAATTTATATATATATATATATATACACCATGTATTTATTATAAACTTGTTCATAGATATAGTAATTGGTAATAATCACATTTAATGATAGTACGTTAACACATAACATTCATTAGCTATATAACACTTCACCATATAATAATTGTAAAAGAAACTCCAAATTAAGTAAACATTGATTAATATAGGTGTACTTTATATTGCTTTTGTTTAATTAATACATCAAATTGCATGCCGTCCGTAGCAATCAAGACGTGTCCTCATTCGTCTTCATTTAAGTATTAGTTTTTCCTGGTCTTCTCTTGGTCTGGAAGTCATACAAGAAATTTCTTCAAGGAGTGGAACGTTGTAATTACTCGCGCACTGCGCTGTTTTACACGCACTTCAATTTCTCAGTTACAACTTCTCCGCTCACGTTTTCTTTTACTTGAATAACATTATCGCGGTGTGGGTTTTCTTTTTTATGCCATTGATTGTTTTTCAAGTAATATTTCAAAACTTCTTTTGTTATCGTCTCTGGGTAATTAATCTTGTCCTTCTATACCTGTTCTCAAACATTTTATTTTTAGATTCTCAAACATATATATATATTAATTGATTCTATTAAAATGTCATCTGTATGTTTAACTTACGATGAGCTAACCTAACCAATTAATTACGAATTTAATAATAACGTGTACCTATTAAAAATCACTCTACATCAAAATCAGATGGGCTTTCGTAACATAATTCAACCACTTCAGTGCCTTGTGAGAAAGACAATCTTTGGTTGTTGCCCGGGCCTGATTTGGTGTTATTCTTGACCTCAAACAGCTCATCTAACTTACAACATATCATTGAAGCCAGTCTTTCACGTTTTGTGTATATCACCTTACTTACTAGTTTAACTATAAAAAACATAATGTTATCATTACTGAATCAGTCAACTTCCAATTATCTCAGTTACTTACTTCTCCTGTAGCACTCTACATGTTGATGAAATTCCTTGATACTTTACCCAGCTCTCCAACAGGTGAAGTTTCAGATTTCATGTTATATGTTTGACGACAGCTCAATAAGGTTTGACTCTACAATTATATTTTGAATTATCTCAAAGTTTTTTTTAAAGACAACAGTTCTTGCCAGTCGGGTACTCTTATATTTATCGGACTTCCTGTATATTGAGTTTTACTCTTAAAACTATCAGATAATGTAATTCATTGGATTTGAGCAGAACAAGTTTTAACCAATCTAGGATATCAACTATTCCTCAATTTAATTGCCTCAGTTCGATAATCAAACCGATTTATATTTAATTTAATATCAATAAGGTAAGTTCATCTTTTACATATAAAATAACGAAGTTCCTGGTGTCTTAATTTTGTGAAAATAAAATTATTATATTTTTACACAGTTCAGGGAATCTAATGGGACCTTCTGTACATTTCACCATATCTTCCTCTATCATTTCCACAGTTAGAACTAACTAACACTTTCAAAACATTAACACCTGTCTCTTAATACACGTTTTTGTGTGTTTCGATAGGAAATCAAAATCCTATTTTTAATATATTTAATTCTAATAAAATATTCTACCTTAACAAGATATCGTCTAAGGCCTCATAGTTTTTAGTTAATCCTTTCTCTAAGATCCTTACTAAGCATTAGATAGCTATTACCTGATTTGTCATATGAAATGACGTCATACTTTCCAAACCACACTCATCGAAATTAGCACGACTACTTACCATAAAAGATTTCCCAATGATATTACTTCCTTTTGTGATCATATTATTAATCGAACATACTGTAAAAATGATATATCTTCGAAAAATATCCACTTATCTCCTTATAATACAAAATTTTCTTCTCCAATAAAAATCATGCCCATCTTAGTTTTTGCCGGTACACTACTCTCGTTCTGTGCCGCCATGTTTCCACTCATTCGTTGGATAATGATCGTAGTAAACTTGCAGATATATTTATTACTAAAACATATAAAGACAAGTGTCTTATAACCACACACATATGCATATATAACATATACAACAATGTATATACACATCTTATATTGTCTACTTAATTCTAATTTCAACTTCCATATGGCTTAACATATTGTTAAAAGGTTTTAGCACACCACGTATTCCTTCAGTCGAGCTAACATTAACTCTATATCATTAGGTTTTGCCTTTTTTTTTGCTTGTTTCTCTCTATGTTCAGAAGGTTGTGTTAAATGTTTGTCAGGTTTGAAAGGCTAACTGCATTCTCCGTAATAGCTCAGTCTTGTAATCGTAACCGACCGCATGATAAAATATTTTTGGGTTTATTATTTCTTGTATAGGGATCAGTGCATCTCTACCATGTAATGTAAAGAACAAACATTTCAGAGTAGACAAGCTCTTCCCCAGTTTTCTGATCTTTCTCACATTATTGAGAAATCATACCTAGCAAAGTTCTGTTGAATCTTTCTACTAATAAGATAGCAACTGGAAGAAAGCAGTTGTTTCAGTTTTCTGGACACCTAACAATTGATAAATGTCTTTTACAAACTTAGAAACGAAGTTACTACCTTTACCCGTCAGTAAATACTGGGTTACACCGTGTCTAGCTATAATGTTATTTAGAAATACTTCAGCATTTATTAACTCATCATTATTTGGTTCACTAATCTCAAATCTAAATCACAAATTATTGAGCCAAAAACTCAAATGACACTAACAAAACAATTTTAATATTTAATTAGCCAGTCCTCAAAGTGAGTTTATGGGATATGAAGTAGGATAGGTGACTGTCGAAGCTTTCTTTGATAATTCAGTTTATTATTAGATACCATAACATCTGCCCATCTATTTTTATTTTGAAAAATGAAAACAGTGGCGGTAAGACTAGTTAAATTCACTGTTGGTGTTTTACTATCATCTACAGTCAGAAATGATTATTATATGTGATTTTATCATAATCTTAAAATAAAATCTCAGACACATACGAAAAAAGTTTTTTTTAAACTCTTTGAGTCACACTAGATGGCACTATATTCAAGACAATGTTTGACAGGAAATATTCATTTATGGAATGAAAGCATAGTTTCAGAACATTTAAAAACAAACAAACTTAAGTTTATATATTTCTCACTTTTAGCAATTTCAGTCCCAACATAAAATATTACTATTGACGTATATTCGTCGTTTCCTTTTCAATAATGAGCTGAAACAGTGTGGTAGAACGAGCTCTTTGGCTTAACTTTTCGGAAACACTTCGATATTTCCTGCATGGTTACAGTTTTGCTGCGACATCGGAAAACAGTGTGACATGTTATTGTCCAGTTCAAAAAGATTGAATAAAACTGTTAACAATCAATCAGTATTATTATATTCACCAGTTTCTTATCTAATGAACCAACAGGGATCAGAATTTTATAACAAATCTAGGGTTTGAAATAGGTAATTGGGAACAAGATTTCTGCTTATTATAAGCCGTAATAAAGACAATGTGTTATAAGATCTATGTTATTTTTAAACAAGATATCAAGCTAATAATGTACAATAACTCTCATTAAAAAAAGTTTATAAAATGAAAAACTAATAAACATTATAAGACACATTTATACTTGACATTAGACAAAGGTGTTAAACCTATTACATTTTAACCTTTTCGTATTTTATATTGTTCCTTAGAGATTTCCAACAAATATAACAGAATGTAATAATAGTGTTACATGCACACTATAATCGTATAATATCTTTTGCTGACTACATTTTCTTTTAAAACCGGATTTTTTACGACAAACATAAATTGCGGAATACCATTTACAAAAGCCTTTCGATAAACCAAAAAGACATTATAAATTAAACATATTACAGACATTATAATCAATAAAAAAGTGTAACTAACCTGATAAGCAAAATATAACATACCATACGAAGCACGTTTCAATGAGTCGGAAACAAGTTAGTAAAGTAAATTAACTATTTGCATTAATTTCAGATCTGTTTACAGATTCGTAAAGAGTTGTTGATGGAAAAAATTATGTGGATAGATAAACGTATTTTATGAGAACATGAGTTGTTAATCATACATACTATACCAACTGTGAAACAATTGTTATTAAATAAGTATTTGACAATAAAAATTAGCGTTCGGAAAGCTTATTTATAAACTGTTGTGTTTGTGTGTTTTTATTATAGTAAAATCACGTCGGTTTCTCTGCTGAGTCTTCCGTATATTCAGTTGTCTATACTGTGAAACATAGAATAATGAGTCAGTAAGAAGTAATTATTGGACGCACCGTAGAACGTATAATCTAAATAAAATATTTAATTTTCACCTAAATAGCTTTAAATGAACTCAGTTATAATGTTTCACACAACATAACGTATCTGTACCTAACCTAAACTCGTTTGGAATGTGACAAAAAATAAATAATAATGTGTTAAATAACAAACAAATTAAAGTTTTCACATACAATAATTCAGATTACAACAAAGCGAAACGAATAACTTTGTATTTTACTTTTGGACAAACAAGCGATATAAATACGAAATGCTTATTCAGCATGATATCGGACTTTGAATGCACATCAGTATCAAAAAGAAAATTAAAAGCATTTCTATAAGGTTTATTCAGTTGATTTGTGATTTAAATTCTTTTATCAATACATCTGAAGAAGATAGCCAATTATAAAGTACGACCTTTGTATAATTTAAAATCAGTAAGTAGTAATCTGGGTGAGAACAGTTTCGTAACTCAGAGCTGTGACCTTCACTATGATTGCGTCATAACAACATATTATATAAATTCGTAAATTTGAAGAGCACTATTAACATAACCAACTAACTTACATCTGATATCAACGTATTTTAGCGTATTGCAGTTAATGAAGATGAAGCCAGTGGTAAGTGTTTTACTGTTTATTTTGTATGTTAATTATCGGTTAAATTCTACCTTAGCTCACCGGAGACAAATAGTTGTATTAGGTGCTTGCTATCATTCCAGTATGAGAAGTGACAGAATAATGTGGGATAAATAGAGAAAATTTAATTACTGAAGAGCGTGGTGGGAAATTGAACATAATTCTTCTTGTTTCTTATTTCATTTGTCAAAGTGCTGGTTTACTGGGATTTCTTATATTCTATATAAGAGTTCCTTACTAACAATTACTTCATCAATTTATGTTTCAGTAATAATGACCCGAAATAAGATCAGGTCTCTTATGAACAGTAATTAATTTTGGTTTAATTATCTCATATTATTCTGCGTAGAGAAGTGCTACTTTTCATACTGAAATGATATCATTCAACAAATACAACTATTTGTTTCTAGTGAGTTGTGTTACAATTTCACCGATAATTAACTTATATAATAAACTGTAGAAAATTTACTACTATCCTCATCTTCATTAAACTGAGATAGGATAAAAGACGCTGATAGCAGCGATAAGTTACAGATACGATAGAAAGTGTTCGTACAACTGCGTCGTGAATAGTTTTTTCCTCATAACTTAAAAAGTGTCACGATTAGGATATTGAAAGTATAGTGTATTATAAATATTATTTCACCACACATATACTTACATTTCAATGTAAATTAAACGACAAATAAACTGTTTATAAACAAATAATCAAATGTAGGAGGAACAGAAAGTGTTCGTACGTCTACTTTAATCGTTAGTTGTGCAGCTCTTCAGGTAAATTACTTGGCGCAATCTCTCCTTATAGCCCTCCATGATTGTTTGACAGTACTCGACTAGTGTTTTCTTCCATTCTTCTTTACAGAAGGCCTCCAATTCTTGCAAGTTTTTCTGATGACGTTGATGAACCCTGGTCTTCAACTCATGCCAAACGTTTTCAATTGGGTTGAGATCGGGTGACTTCGATGGCTACTCCAAAACGCTTATATGGTTCCTCTTCAACCAAGATTGCAGATATTTTGATGTGTGATAAGGGTCATTGTCGTCCTGGAAGATCCAACGATGCTCAAGTTGCAAGTTCCGAGAATAATTATTGATATAAGTGCCAAATATATCAACGAACTCTTCTTTTTTTCATGATTCTTTTGACGCGGTGAAGACTGCCTACACCAGAAAAGCTGAAGAAGCCCCATAGCATGATCGAGCCACCTCCATATTTAACAGTAGGGACGGTGTTCTTTGGAAGATTTCATTCCCCTTCTTACAGAAAATATTGCGAACATCATTGTGGCCGTAAAGCTCGATTTTAGTCTTGTCTGACCAAAGAATGAGTATTCTTGCATACCTTAATCGTGCTTCTAAATGAACTGGCTTTAAATATGGAGATCTACGTGGACGGCATGCTTTGAACCCAGAAGAGAGTAACAAATTTGTAACTGAAGAGGTGATTTCTTCACCCCAGTTTTTTTACCAGTTTCTGTATGTCGCTACGTGTTAAACAAGGGTTCTTACTAACTTGTCTGAGAACCTTCTTCTTGGTTCCTTCTGAAATTTTAGTGGGGCGTCCGGAATGAGGTAGGTTAGCAGTTGATCCTGTAAGCTTTAACTTGACAATTATGCTATGAACAGTAGATTTC
Organism: Tachypleus tridentatus; assembly: GCF_004210375.1. Lineage (NCBI taxonomy): Eukaryota > Metazoa > Arthropoda > Merostomata > Xiphosura > Limulidae > Tachypleus > Tachypleus tridentatus. Next base: position 155,674,022 of record NC_134830.1, read on the forward strand.
GGCACATTATTTTGTGTAAAAATACCGGAAAGAGATACATGGGACTTGTGTTTTACAATAATTCGGCTTTTCAAATCACTGGACAGTCGATACCTGTTCGCAATCAATTAAGTTATAGTTGTGTTAAAATATGAACTTCCTCAAATTAACCAAGAGAAAGTTTTCAACTCTTTGTCAACCTGAAGATGACCTGAGAAGGTGGAAATGTTGTTCTCAACTTAATCTTAGTAAATGTTTTAATACCCATACCAAACATCTTGAGGTAAATTTTTACTTGAAGTTGGTTTCTCGTCATCACGAATAAACTTTCCCAATCTTTTCAAAATAATTAAAGTTAATTAAATAACTTACTTATTACAACATCGACAATTTTGTGCTTTTAATTTAATTTATATGCAACTTTATACATATTTTTCTTTTATAAAGCTTGTAAGGATCCGGATTATCACCAAAAGAAATGATGTTATGAAATCTTGTCTTTATTGAATTAACAGCCTGAAGGTTATAAAAGTGTAAGAAAAATATATTTTTGAAATTACTGTAAACTTAATTTTGAAATAAAAAAAAAACATTCAAAGAAACTTGGTTTGATTATTTTGACAATAGAAAACAGAGAACACTAAATTGAATAAAGTAAGAATTGTTCCAAAAGAAATATTACTACATGGTCAAATGTTTGACCCGGAGATTTATCTTGTATCTGTACTCACATTATTTTTATCGATATTTGATCAATAAGCGAGCTGTTTACGTTTCAGGATATTTTAAGCTTGTTTGTAATCAATTCTTCTTCACTTTATTCCATCATATGGTGGTGTCAACCTGTCACAGGTTTTTACTGGTTCCATTCATTAATACAGTGTCCATAGTTTCCATAACCACTTGAGTGACCTTGATAGCGTCAATTAATAACAGACAAAACGCTAAACGTGCAGCGGAAACTTTCTCAACATATTTTATGGAATCATTGTTGTTCTATATTCATCATTGTTTTATGCACGTGTGTACTGATAGTTCTCTGTATCCTGTGAGCTTTCAGGGGAAATATATTGTCTTTGTAAAAAAAAAAAAAAACTGAATATATACAAGCTTTCCACGACGAGACTGTAGATTATTTAATCGGTTATAATTTCATAAGAAAATTGAAATTTAATATATATTTTTTTATCACAGGTTTTCCTTTTCCTTTTCGTTACTACGGTCTGCATTATAGGATGTAAAGCTCAAAATGGAAATAACAATAGAAACCCCGAACATCTTGGGGTTGCGGTGATCACGGAAAGAAAGGGGGAGACATTGGAGTAACAGTGATCCAGGTTTTTATAAAAGTAATGGAAATAAAGGAGAAAATAAGAAGTGTTAGAAAGGGACACAACCAGAGGATTAGACGCTACCTATGGCTTGAGAGGTGGAGAAAGCTAGAAGAGCAGTTTGGGATACGAAAGTATATTGGATCGTGAGCTAACAAAGAATAACCGTCAAAATTTGGTTGCAGGAAATCGTAATAGCAGAGGATAATTGGTCACAGCTAATTCAGGTTACTTCAAACTATTGAGTATGTTAAACTTTTAATGTATAAATGTTGAGAAATTTCACTTTTCTCGTAAGAATGTTAAAAAAAAATTAACTAACTGGACATGCCGCTTGATTGGTAGCGTGAGGGTCGTGGGTTCAAATATCCGTCTAACTCTTTCACTTGTATAGAAATGACAATGATAACTGTCAATCCTACTATTCATTGGTAATATACTAGTTTAATAGTTGCTTTACACTGGTAAATTAGAGACGGATACGCAGATAGCCCTAATTTAGACCTCCGTGAAATTAAAAAGAAAGAAGCAAACCAATTTAGGAATACAAAATTGAAAGTAGGTAAAATGATTAAACAGTTTATAATTTTTGGATAGAAACGATTGACCAACATTTATCCCCAAGTGTCTCAGCGAGATGTCTGCGGATTCACACCAATGGAAATCGCGAATTGATAATCGTTGTGGGCACGTCCAGGTAGCCCACTCAGTAGCTTTGTAAACTGAATTGTTAAATAAAAAAAACTTGATTGAAATTAAGTTCGACTTTTTTAAAATAGAAAATGAAAAGTAATTTATACTTTAAAACATCTTTAGAGAATTTGTTGGTGTGTGTTTCTCCTTTACCATTAACACGGTTCAATACAGAAGGATATGCTTACTGGTGGGTAGTTTTCTTTAAAATATATTTCCAGTCTGAGTCAGGGAAACTTTGGCGTTAATGTTATACCACAAAGATATTGAGTAAAGGAAACAACATTTAAACGAATCATCAATCCCATGGGCTGTAGAATAGTATAGACAATATGTTTCTTTAAATAATAGAGACTATACGAAGAAGTTTCTGAAAATAGTACAAACTATCAAAAATATGTTTCTGTATATAATATAAACAATCAAGGGTGTTCCTGTAAAGAATTTAAACTGCACAAGTATGTTTCTGTAAGCTTTTGTCACAAGGTACATCAAACAAGTATGGTTTATTATTGTTACATCTCTTGGTGTTGTTAAGTACGTGTATTAATAGCAAGAATATATGAATGGATCTATTTATGATCTGGTTATTTTCAAATTCTCAAAATTTTTCTGACATTTTATTATTTTTATTCATGAAAGTCTTTGTATCTCTATTTAAAAGTTCAGATTTTACAAATTTGCTTCGTATCCTTATACTAATTAAGATATTTGACAAAAATATTTGAATAACAAAATTAATACAATTGATTTATTAAAGAAAAAAACACGTGTAATTTTATGATATTTAGGTTCATTTGGTGAGGCCACGATGTACTAGATTTCAGTTTCTAAACTGAACAAATGTTAGATTCATGTAAACATGACGATTATTTCATGATGAACAGTTTTCACCAACAACGTAATATGTTTAATATCATTTATAAGAACTACCAGAGATGTAAGAAAAATGATATGATAGATTAGATTAAATATAAATCAAATAAAATTATTCATCCTTAGTCTAAATCATTTCGCTTAACTTACATTAATAAATGTAATTGACATTACAGATCATTGATTAATTTAGTGAATGTAGTCAACATAAACATCATTTTACTGTTGTTTTGACAGATTCCACACGAGGAGCTTAGCGGGTAATTCAACATAATTCTTCCTGTTTGTTGTTTCATACGCTGAGAACATTTGTCACAGTGTTGTTTTACTGGTATATCTGTTATACTACACCTGAATATTTTACTAAACATTATGTTATCAATTTATATTTCTCTAAATATGTCCCATAATGATATATGGTATCTTATCATTAGAAATTAATTTTAGTCTAGTTATCTGGCATTACTCAACTCAGGGGAATGCCACTTCTCATACTGAAATGATACCATGCAACAAATACTATTATTTCATATGCAAAAACGGCTCGTTTGGGTTGAGAAAATATTTTACGTAGAAGAGCGAACAACGTTTCGACCTTCTTCGGTCATCGTCAGGTTAAAAAAAAAAAAAGGTAACTGACCGGAAGCTGACCACATGTTTGGAAGGGGTTGTGTATCTGAGAGTCGGAATGTAGAGGGCGGTGTTAGATATTTGAATATATAATAATTTTATTAAATTTAATATAGATATAAAGGCATTCCTTTATATTGGTTTATTTTGGGTTTAAGTTGTTGCATAAGTAAGGCTTCTTTAATTTTGCGTTTGTTTATGTTTGGTTTTTTTATTTAGTATTTGAGTGTTTTCTATAGTTATGTTGTGTTTATTTGACTTGCAGTGTTCGAAAACGTGTGAAGGTGACTTTTTTATGTTCTTTGAATCTGGTTTCCATTTTTCTACTTGTTTCTCTGACATAGAAATCGTAGCAGTTATCACATTGTATTTTATAAATTTTTGTACAGTTTGTGGAGGAAACTTATTGATGTTGATGAAGTATCGTTTAATTTTCTCAAATTCATTGTTGATTTTTTCTGGTGAGCATAGTTTTATGGCTGTGTTTATTTGGTTTCTTAGTATGTTGAGTTTTTGTTTTGTTTCATGTTCTGAGTTTCAAGGAATGTATAGTCCAGTATGGTTGATTTTTCGGTGGATTTCTGTTTTGAATTGTGTGTCGTTTCTTGTAATTTTGAGGTTAAGAAATGATATTTGATTGCTTTCTTCCTGTTTACATGTGAAGTTAATGTTGGGATGTATAGATTTAATGTGATTGACAAACCGTAGAAAACATTATACGCACACACCTAGAGAGAAAGCAAAATAAACCAACAAAAGTAAATATATCTCACGAATCAACAAATCATGAAACCATATACTGCTGCATACCATATATTCCCGACATCAGCAGACAAATCACCAACATTTGGCAAAACTAGTAACAAAATATGACATTCCAGTTAATACCAAATTTATTCAAAAACCAGGCACAAAAAAACTGAGGTCTAAACTATGTAAAAACTACATTGACAAACACCACACCAACATTATTTATAAAATACAATGTGATAACTGCCACGACTTCTATATTGGGAGAAACAAGTTGAAAAATAGAAACCAGATTCAAAGAACATAAAAGTCACCTTCACACGTTTTCGAACACTGCAAGTCAAATAAACACAACATACCCATAGAAAACACTCAAATACTAAATAAAAAACAAATATAAACAAACGCAAAATTAAAGAAGCCTTACATATACAACAACAAAACCCAAAATAAACCAATATAAAGGAACGCCTTTATACCTATATCAAATATAATAAGATTATTATATATTTAAACATCTAACACCGCCCTCTACCTTCCGACACTCAGTTACACAAACCCTTCCAAACATGTGGTCAGCTTCCGGTCAGTTACCTCCTACTTTGTGAACCTGACGATGAAAGAAGGTCGAAACGTTGTTCGCTCTTCTACGTAAAATATTTTCTCAACCAAATCGAGCCGTTTTTGCATATATATTTCTCAACAATTGGGTTTTCTCGACATCACTGAAATACAATTTTGTCTTCGTTGAGTTATATTGTCCCAGTTTAACCGATAATTGACTTATAGAATACTAACCAATGTTCTTATCTTCATTAGATTGCGATAAGGTAAAAGACGTTGATATCAGCTGTAAGTTAGTTGGTTATGTTAAAAGTATTCTTCAACTTTTCATATTTACAATAATGTGGTGATACGACACAATCATACCTAAGGCCATAGCGGTGAGTTACGAAACTGCTATGATGTAACTTTCAACTCAATGGTTTTCGTTCATACAAATTTCGTACTCTAAAATTATCTTTTTCTTCAGATGTATTAGCAAACGAATATAAATTAACGCCGTAAATTTAATAGTAATGTTTTTCATTTTATTTATGATACTGATTACTTTCAAAGTCCGACATCATGACAAAAAATGTTTATGGTGTTTATATCGTCAGTTCGTTCAAAAGTAAATTACAGAGTTATTTGTTTCTCTTCATTACAATCTTAATTATTTAATGTGAAATTTTAATTTGTTTTTTTTAATTTATCAATTTATTATTATTTATTTATCTATCTATCATACGTTCCTTTTATGTTTAGATTAGATACAGTTACGTTATGTTATGTAAAACTTTTCTTCTTAGTTTTGGTTAGGCTGCTTTTCATTGACAGGAACTTATTTTATAACAACTTTTTTCCAGTTGGTATATCATGTGTGATTAACAACTCGAGTTCACATTAAATACGATTTTTATGCACGTTATAGTTTCAATTAACAGCTGTTTTAGGTCATGTAAACATAACTGGAATCATTGCAAATGTTTAATATACCTAATTATCTTTTTTCCAAGTCATTGATACGTACTTCGTAAAGTATGTTATGTTGTTCTTTTAAGGTTAGTTTCACTTACTTTATTGATTATAATGTCTGTAATGTATTTAATGTATGATATCTGTAATGTATGTGGTATCAAATGGCTTAGGTAAATATTATTTCGCAAACTATGTTTATCGTGTATAAACACGTCTCAAAATACGGTTATGAGATATGATGTACGATTGGCGACTGTAGAATCTTTCATTCATAATACAATTTTTTTACTACATATTATTGACATCTTACGACCTATTTTCATTTTCACAAATGAAAGCAGTGGCTGTCAGACTAATAAAGTTCACTGTAGATGCTTTACTATTAGACTAATTAAACTTCGCTATTGATTCTACCATATACAGTCAGAAATCATTATTAGATGTGATTTTACCATAATCTTAAATTAAAATATTTTTTGTCAGCTAACATATACGTGATAAAAATCTTTTTTAAATTTCCTTTTATATTCTCTGAGTCACACTAGATGGCACTATATTCCAGAAATTTTTTTTATTGAAACTTCCATTTATTAAATGAAATCCTGATTTCAAAATATTAAAAAAATTAAACTTGAATTCATTGATTTCTACATATTTTGCAATTCCCAAAATATAATATTTTATTGACCTATTTTTGTTGTTTCCTCTTGAATAAGTTACTGAAACAGCTTTACTTTACTTTAACACTTCCATATTTCTTGCATGGTTACAGTTTTACTGTGATGAAGAAAAACAGTTTCATATTGTATTGTTCTATTTAATAAGATTTATCAAAATTGTTAAAAGTTGTAGGAGACCCTCGCTGGTACAGCAGTACGTCTGCAATTATACAACGTTAAAATCAGGGATTCGATTTCCTTCGGTGGACTCAGCAGATATCCTGATGTGGCTTTGCTGTAAGAAAGGACTCGCACCCTCAGATAGAGGGATAAAAGTTTAGTTCTTATACGCTAGTTCAGTTAATTATGAAGTAAAACTTAAACAAATACGAATAATTTATGTAAATGAAAGATATTTCTGAAAAAAACGACCCAGTCGAAAAATATCTTTTATTCTGTTTCGTTTAACATCCTGGGACAATATACAAAATTTCATTTGGAACGAGTTGAGGGTAAGATGGTTCCTCCGAGAAACGATTTAGCACCTATCGAGGCCGATGAAGAAACGATATGGCTCTTAAATTGTTCATAGATTACTAGAACATCATGATCTAATCTCGAGGAACATATAAATTTAAATTCAAAACTTCATATTTCATCTTTGTTTTCGTGTTAAGTTTTAGCTGCCACTTTGGGAGACAGCTCGACTCCTAATCTGAGGGTCCCGGGTTCGAATCCCCGTCACAAGAAATATGGTCGCTCTTTCAGCTATGTGGACGATATAATGTGACCTGCAATCTCATTATTTGTTGTTAAAAGAGTAGCCTAGGACTAAGGATAGATGATGATGAAAAGTTGCCTTCCTTCTAGTCTTATACTGCTAAATTAGGGGTAGGTAATGCAGGTAACCCCCGTGTAGCTTTGCACGAAATACCCAAACAAACGAAACTAAACCAAGTTTTAACTCTATTTCTAAAGGATACACCATCCCAACAACTGTATAGAATATTAACTATCAGTAGCAACAAACTTTACGTCAAAGCAAAAGTTGAATGATTATTTGACTGTTGTTAAGCTGCATTTTTTTTCTCAGCTTTCTTTGTGTACGTTTAAGAGGCTCTTGTACATTCAGTTCTACGTAACAATGTCAGTTATTTTGATAACAAAGTTGTATGTAACATCGTACGTCATATTTAATGTAACCGCTGAAATATCTTGTCCTTGTGAAAGTTTCGATACTTATTTCATAAATTAATTACATACGACATTTACTTATGTTGATTGTGGTGGATATATCTCAGGATTATTTGATGTTAAACACAAAGCTACGCAAAGGGCAATCTGTGCTTTGTTCACCACGTTTATAGAAAGCCGTTTTCTAGTTTTGTAAATCCGCAGATCTTTCTCTGTGCCACTAGAGGGCGATATATTTCAGGTAACAAAAAAATTAACTGAAAAGCCAACTTTAATTATCTTGGTGTTGAAAAAAAAACGTAACAAGCAATAGATTGGGGTCTACAAAATATTAAACCGAGTTAATTTTGGTATTGTTATTAAATTTAAGAATGTTGAAAAGGTAAAGACGAAACATATCCAGTTTAACGAAATATATATTTTTTTCATATTTTCATGACTAAACACCAGTGGCACCAAACATGCTCGCCCTTTCACCCTTGAGGCATTATAATGTGACAGTCAATCCCTCTATTCATTGTTAAAAGAGTAACTCAAGAGTGGGCAGTGGGTGGTGATGACTATTTGCCTTCTTACATTCCTAAATTATAGACGGCTAGCGCGTGTGTGGTTCTAAATTTCTATACTTTGTATGTTCTCCTTTTAATAGAAAGTCGTTTTTTGTATTATCATAAGAAGATATCTCTCAAAATTCAAACTCAACTTTTAAAACGAAGTGTAAGAATTCTAAGTGTGATTTATGTTTTGACGTCAAGTATTAAGAAAGACAGATTTAGTTTTTTCGGATATTGCAATAATTTTATTACAATATACAAATACTATTACTACACCAACAGGCCAGTCTAATAAATTGTGGCATGGATGTCTTGAAATGAACCATATGAGAGTATCTCATATTACTTTATAGTAACAAAGTATAGTAATAAAGATATTACTTTAAAGTAACACCTACAACTTTGCGTGTTAGGCTTAATTAAGCCTGTTAAATATGACTGAGTTTTCGCATTTCACGAAATTAAAAGTAAAGGTTTTACTCAGTGCCAACATGTTATTTTGAACGAACTCAAAATTCAAAACAAGTTGTTTAGTTAGATATCAGTTATCACACTGAGACTTCTACTCAGAACTTTCTAGTACACTCTAGGCTCTTGACATTCTTCTAAACGTCTGAAAGTATTCGACCCTTAAACGCAAACGAGATGCTGAAAACTCCATGTTTCAAGTAACATCAATAAAGATTGTTTTTAAATGTTTCGAGCAGCACTTAAACATAAACATCAAGTGAATTGCTAAATAATGAAAGAAACAACGAAACGTAAAATAACTTAAAATTGTTGTCTGGTAATGGAAATCGTTAAAATCATGTTTAACAAAATCGAACAAATCGAAGAGAATTTGAACTAGTTTATAATTCTATTTGAGTATTTCAATATTTCTATTTCTGGGAAACAAACGAAATGCACTAATAAAAAAGTGAAAAACAAAAATATGCCATAATTTTTACATTGTTTACCACATAACCCCAATGTCTTGATTGTTCAGATTATATTTCAACATGAAACATTTGTACATACTATTTCGTGAATTACTTTTGAAAAGGTGAATATGAGTTCAAAAGGGATGAATCTTTCGTGTCAAAGGTAAAAAATTCTGGTGACACTGAAGCAAAATAATACAGTACTTTTTGAATATTAGATATTAATTATTTTAAGTGTTTGGATATATATGTCTGTTTTATTCTTGTTACCTGTTCTAAACATTATACTGATGGATGTTTTTATCACTGGAAGATTATTCTGGGGTTAAAGAGATTATTCTAATTAATTTTGTTATTCTAGAAGTTAAATATTGATTTTCTTTTGCATGCTTAAACAGAAGAGAAGTGAATAAAACTGACAGATAAAAGATTAAATTGACACGTCCAAGTGAACACATTCTGGTTTATTGAGAAGTGTCAATTTATTCTTTATTATCCTTTGTCTAATTCCCACCCCAGTGGTACACCGGTATGTCTGCAGACTCACCTCACTAAAAACCAGTTTTAAATACATGTAGTTGGCGGAACACAGATAGCCCATTATGTATCTTCCTGCTTAATTCCAAACAAGAAATTATTATCAAGCAAAACACTGAAGGATTCATTTTGTCCACGTGACTAACATGCTGGTTTGACCTCAAACAGGCACTTGTAGTAATGGATATTAAAATGCATGAGTTTGAAATCTGAGAAAAAAAAAGATGCTTAATGTATACTGGAGTGAAATAACAGCAATGACATGATTAAATTGCGTTTGTTTATTTTCGAAACTTACTAAAAAATCATGTTTGTTTTCTTAAATAGATTTTTCAGAGTGAAAAGTTGCTCAATGAACGAGTTGATTATCTGAAGACTTGAAAACCTATTTAAAACTTTTTGTATCAATTAGTGCCACCCTTGCGCATTGGAGACTTTTTTTTTCTCTTTTTGGGATGTCATAGCTACGTCAAAGACTACTTGTTCTAACTACACAACTCAAGAAAACAAGTTGAGACGAAACTGAGATAATTAATTAAGCAATTGTAGTGCTTATCTAAGTGATTAAACAAAAACTGTTAGCAACACTGGAGGAATGGAAATATTTTCTCATTGCTTCTGAACAATTGGCCCAAAGATATACAATTTAGTTTTCCAATTTTTAAAGAAATATTATGAAGCAAATTATGTTTATTTCTTCATGAAGATGTAATAAGCTGATGCTGCTTTTGTTTGCCGTTATATGTAAACTTTTTACATAATATCTACCTGTGTTCCACCTACTGTGGGTTTCGAAGTCTGAATTTTAATGTTATAAGTTATCAGAATTGAGCATAAAACGCTGGGGTATTAATAATCATAACATTAATATAAACAATGAATGTAAAAGCTTCATTTTACCCCAAGTAAAACGAACCGACGTAAGATATTACTTTTACGCTTGTTTTGGTATTTATTATCTTTAATTTTTTATAATTATTATAAACAAACAATATTATAAAAATGTACCAGTTATAGACAAACAATAAAAATCGAATCCACCAGTCATAAGCAAACAACAGCAAACAAATCTACTTGTTATAAACAAACAATATAATGCAAATTTACTTGTTATAAACAATGTAATACAAGTCTATTTAACAGAAACAAACAATACAACAAAAATCATAAACAAACAATACAACAGAAATCATAAACAAACAATATGAAACAAACCAACTTATTGATCTTTATTTCAAAGGTATTAATACAATGTATAGATGACTTTTGAACACAAGCACAAACAATGGGCTGTCTGCGTTCTGAATTTATTTCAGTTTACTGGACACCTAACAACTGATTACTGTCTTTTACTATCTTGGATACGAAGTTACTATCTCTATCCGTCAGTAAGTACTGACCGTGTCTGGCTGTTATGTTATTAACAAATGCTTCAGGAATCGTTTCCGGTTTTTGATCAGGCAAGCAAGTTATTATTAAGTCATCATTATTTTGTTCAGTAACCACATTATCTAAATCACAAATTATTTGGCCACACACTCACGTAACATCATTAGATCAATTTTAAAATTTAATTAGCCAATCCTCAAAGTGAATTTATGGGATATGAAGTAGGATTGGTGACAGTCGAAGCTTTCTTTGATAATACATTTTTCTATAAGATACCATGACATCTGCTCATCTGTTTTTATTTTTAGAAATGAAAGCAGTGGCGGTAAGACTAAATAAATTCACTGTTGGTGCTTCACCATCATCTACAGTCAGAAATCATTATTAGATATGATTTTATCATGATCTTAAATCAAAATCTCATTGGTCTGCAGGCACATACACAAAAAAGGCACTACATTCCTCAATCTTTGATAAGAAATATTCATCAAATGAAATCATGATTTCAGAATATTTTAAAAAATCAAAACTTAAGTTTATAGATTTCTCACTTTTAGCAATTCCAGTCCCAATAGAAAATATTACTATTGACATATTTTCGTCGTTTCCTTTTCAATAATGAACTGAAACAGTATTGTACAACGAGCTCTTTGGCTTAACTTTACATTAACACTTCCATATTTCCTGCATCGCTACAGATTACCTGCAATATAGAAAACAGTGTACCATGTTATTGTACAATTTAATGAGATTCATCAAAACTGTTAAAAGTCAAACAGTATTATTATATTCACTAGCTTCTGATTTGGTGAACCAATAAGGTCCAGAATTTTATAAGAAATCTAGCGATACATCCGATACAACATAACTTATATTACAGATATTATAATCAATAAAGATAGTGTATCTATAGTTAAAAGAAGAATAAAACATTCTATACGATTCACGTATCATTTACTCGAAAACAAGATAGTAAAGTAAAGTAAACATTTGCATGGATTTCAGATCAGTTTACAAATTTTAATTGAAACAGTAATGAAGAAAGATAAACTTATTTAATGAGAACATGAGCTGTTAATCATACATGCTATACCACCTAAAAAAATGTTATTAAATAAGTATGTGACAATAAAAATTAACGTTCGGAAAGTTTATTTATATTCAGTTGTGTTTGCGTGTTTTTATTATTGTAAAGCCACATCGGTCTCTCTGCTGAATATTCCGTATATTCAGTTGTCTCTACTGTGAAACATAGAACAATAAAACTTTAAGATGTAATTATTGAATGCGCCGTATAACGTATAACTTTGAATAAAATTGAATAAAAGATAACGTGTCTGAACCTAACCTAAACTCGTTTGAGTGTGACAAACATATAAATAATAATAATGTGTAAAATAAAAATAAACAAATTAAAGTTTTTACGCAAAATAATTCAGATTGTAATAAAATTGTATTTTACTCTTGGATGAAGTTATATAAACCCCATCAGGCTTATTCAACACGATATCGTACTTTGAAAATACATCAGTATCAGAAAGAAAACTAAAAACATTTCCATAAAGTTTGTAGCGTTGATTTGTGATTTAAATTCGTTTGTCAATACATCTGAAGAAAAACCAACTATAAAGTATGACCTTTGTATAATATTAAAAAAAGTAAGTAGTAATCTGAGTTTTCATCGTTTCGTAACTCAGAGCTCTGTCCTTCACAATGATTGCGTGATAACAATACATTATATAAGTACGTAAATATGAAGAACATTATTAACATAACTAACTACCATACAGCTGATATCAATGTCTTTTAGGTTATTGCAGTCTAATGAAAATGAGGCAAGTGGTAAGTGTTTTACAGCTTATTCAGAAAGATACTTATCGGTTAAACTCGAGCACAGCTCACCGGAAACAAATAGTTTTATTTGTAGCATGGTATCATTCCAGTATGAGAAGTGGCAAAATAATTTCAGATAAATAGACCAAAATTAATTTCTGTTCATTAGTGACCTGATATCATTACATTTTTAGTGAAATATAAATTGATAACGTAATTCTTAGAAAGGTATTTAATTTCAGTATAACAGAAATCCCAGTAAAACAATACTGTAAAAAACGCTCTCATCATATAAAACAATAAAACTGTGTTGAAATTCCCACCAAGTTACATAACTTACAAGAGCGGAAAATGTCATAACACCAGTAAAATAATCATTATGTTGACACGATTCACTAAATTAATCAGTCATTTCTATTACAGTTATGAATACAAATTAGGCTAAACGATTTAGACTTAACATGAATAATGCCATTTATTTTTTTTCTTAATCTGTTCCATGTATGAATATTTCGCAATAAAAGTTGAAAATTTATGGGGAAGTTATAGGATAAGCTAATTTACATCGTACTAGTTTATGTGTGTTTATGTAACTGTTTGTCTCTGTAAAATAACTTTGGATCTATAGAATTTTCTTAAGATAAAAGCAAGTAACTTGATTGTTTAATGGTCATAGTTTCATTTATTTTTTTACAGAATTTCATTTTAGTTTTGGTGATTACGGTCTACACTCTAGGAAGTTACGCTAAAAATGGAAGTAACAAAATAACTCGAAACATCCACAATGGTTATAGTGGTTACGGAGATATAGGGGGGAAATAGGAGAGCTCTTGACAGACGTTGGAATAAAAGTGCTTTTGAGAAGAAACCAGGTTTCAGAAAAGGTGATGGAAATGGAAAATACAAGAAGAATATGTTTGGAAGAGACACAAGCTTAGATTTGGGTTTTGACAGTGACTCTAACTTAAGAGGTGGGTTGGGAAGAGGAACACGAAGAGCAAAACAAGCAAATAGGTATCATAGAATAGGAAGAGAAAGTGCAGTAAGATTGGATAGTGAGCTAAGAATGAATGAGAGTCTACATTTGGACGCATCAAATCATTCTTGCTGAGAATAATTGGTAAGAGCTCACTTAATTTTGATGTTCAAGTTAGTATAAATAAGTTAGTACATCAACATTTAAATACGAAAACGTTTCAAAGTTTCATTTTTCTAATAATAAAGTTAATCAATTTAACCACCAGGTCACACCTCTCGGCTCGTGTGTCTGAGGATCACTAGTTCAAATCCCTTTCGTATAAAACATACTTGCACTATCATTGGTGAAAGTGTAGCCGAAGAGTTTCAAAACTCGTGACTAATATTTTATATATTAATGAGAATATTAACACACAAGATAAAAGAATGCACACTCTGTTCTTTTCATAACAATCATACCATATCGTTACTGCTTTGTTAACTTTTTGAAAGAAGCTGCATTGTAAACTTTACTGATTTTAAAATTGTTGAATATTTAAATAATTTTTAAGTAATGTGTAATGTCTCAGAGCTTAAAATTTTTACCAATTAAAACGTAACGGTATGAAATGAAAAACATAAGGTCATCAGCTCACGTTGTTTATTTAATGAAAAATTACATAGTGGGCTATCTGAACTTTATATATCACATAGAACCTACATCAGATATTAGCGATTTAAGTCACTAAAGTCATCGTTAAGTCGTTGGGAAAAGAGAGAGAACAGTTGTGTTTGTGCAGCATAAGTAATCATCGATTTTATTAAAGGGTAAGAATGGAACATTTTAACTTCTACTTTAGAATTAGCTGAAAGGGAGGAGGAGGAGATTCATAAATAGAATAGCGTCTGTGATATATTATTTGTTACCCAAGATCCCACTGATGTATATATGTATATATATTATCTGTTATAAAAACATTTAATGGGAATTGAACTGATATAAATAGAAAAATTATATATATATATGTATAGATAAAAGTACAGTGCATATTGAAACCAATTACAACAGTAATCAAGATAATTTACATTTGTCTTCAAAGATCAACTTTCTCAGGAAAACAAAGAGAAAGTTTGCAGCTCTTTGTTATCCTGAATATCACGTACATAGGTAGAAACGTTGTTGTCTACTTCGTTTTAATAAAAGTTTTAATACCCATACTAAACGTCTTGAGATAATATTTGCTTCAAGTGGGTTTCTCGTCATCACGAATAAACTTCCCCAATCCTTGAAACATTATTGAAGTTAATTAAATAATTTACATTTAAAAACATGGACAATTTTGTCGTTTTAATTTAACTTATATTAAACTTTATATGTGTTTTTATTTTTATAGCTTCTTAGAAACTGGATTATCGCCGAAAAAAATGATGTTGGGAAATCTTTTTTTTTGTTCAACCAACAACCCGTAGGTTATATAGTGAAAGAAAAATATATTGAAATTATTGTAAACTGAATTTTGATATAACTAGATTTTGCATTTAAATTTAGTTTGATTTTCTCGTAATAAAAAATAGAGAACAATAATCTGAATAAAGTAAGAAATAAAGTGTAATTTAAAGTTAAAAGAAAACTTTTGTAAATCTATTTGTCTGTGTTTCTCCTTTATCAGGAACACGTTTCGTTACAGAATCATATGCTTAATTAGGCTAGTTTGTTATTAGTATATTTGGACAAAATTATTTGAATAATGAAATTAATCAATGGGTTTATTAAAGAAAAACGTCACGTGTAATTTTATAATATTTAGAGTCATTTATTGATTCCACAGAGTAGTTAGTTTCAACTTGTAAACTGAATAAAGTTTGACTCATGTAATCATAGTGTTTAGTTTATGATGAACAGTGTTTACCAGCGAAATGTAATAGTTTTGACATCCGTTATAGGAACTAACAGAAATGTGGGAGAAAATGATATTCACTTTGAAGTACCAGAGAGAAACGCTTCTTTAATATTTTTGTACCAATAGATGGTAGCATCAGATATTGATCTTTGTTTTTATATTCTAAAATAATTTATTCTTAATATACATGAAAAAACGTTTATAAACATTCTTCATCAAATCTTACATCTTTATTGACTTTTCACTGAAAACCAAATTTCACCTTTGTCGCTACAATTAATAAATCTCAGGATCAAACATTTGACCGTGTAGTAAAACTAATATGTCTTCAAGTCGACTTGTAGACGAAAGGCGGAAGACTTACGCCTGGCATGGTCAAGCATGTTAACGCGTGCGACTCGTAATCTAAAAATCGCGAGTTCGCATCCCCTTTGCGCCAAACATGCTTGCTCTTTCAGCCATGGGGGCGTTATAATGTGACGGCCAATCCCACTATTCGTTGGTAAAAGAGTAGCATAAGAGTTGGCGGTGGGTGGTGATGATCAGCTGCCTTCCCTCTAGTCTTACACTGCTAAATTAGGGACGGTTAGCACAGATAACCCTCGAGTAGCTTTGTGCGAAATTCCAAAACAAACAAACAAAACGGAAGACTTTCGAAACGTCGTCCTCTACACTTGTTTCACCACAAAAGGCAGTTGCCGTCCATTCTACAAACTTTCGTCATATTTTATTGTTTTCCTCCCATCCATATTTTTGTCTAAGTAATCTAATGCAAGTACAAAACATCAGAGACATACACAGGTGATGACAAAATATACACAACAAATTTTGTTTCGTGAAATACTAAGAAAATAATAATATTATTTTTTGTATTGTCATAATGTAATTCTTTGTGAAAAATATGTGGATTAAATACTTATTTAGAACAAACTTTTTGAAACAAAATAAATAAGTTTTATAATGACCATCTTTATAATAGAGAGAAGTTAAAACAAAACACGTTGAAGTTATGTGATAACTATTCACACAACTAAACTAGTTATTGTTTTAGATTACAGCTAGCCAATTATAAGTTGGTAAACAGCGATATGTGAATGTATGGAATTCACCTATTGAGTAAACTTGTATTATGTCCCAACCAAGGAAACAAAATCACTTCATTATATGTATGTTGTTTAATGTAATCGTTCAAGTCCCTAAAACAAAGTTTTTCGTGATTTTTCGCATGTACGGAAAAATAAAATTAGGCGCACCTGAATCCTGAGACAAGACTATAAAAAGATGCATGTTTGTAAGACGAAACGATTGTAATAATTTGGCTCATTCAAATAAAATTCGTAACTATTTACCCTATTAACTTGGTTGTGTAGCAATCATACGAAAAGCGAGCGGTTCTTTATATTTACTGACGAAAGACACAAATATTAAAACTTGCCACAACAGAAAAGGTGTTGCATGAAGTCGATAGCTCTCACTATACCTTCTCCCCCGCTGGTACAGCGGTAAGTCTATGAAATACCAACACTAAAATCGGGTGTTCGATACTCCTCGGTGGACTCATCAGATAGCCCGATGTGGCTTTGCTATAAGAAAATACAAACACACACTCACTATCCGTTATAAAACTGGAGACATAACTCAACAGTTGCAGCAAACGAAACATAAATATGTGAGTCAACATATGTTCATTCACAAAAATGTTTTGTTCCTGTTGACATGAACCGTAACTGGATAGTTCAGTTCAGTTGTTTTTTTGAAGTTATGTACAAATGCACACAAAAGTCTACTTGGGATATGTCTTCCACGGGTATCGAAACGTTCAGCATCCTGGAACATTATATAAAATGTAATTTGAGATTAGGGGTTGGGATGGGTGGTTCATCTGAGAAGAGGTCTAATATGCTATACTTTGTATTTCTTTAGATAGGAAGTCGTTTTTTGTATGATAATAAAATATACGTCACAAAAATTTCAAACTCAACTTTCACAACGAAGTGTAAGAATTCTAAGTGTGATTTATGTTTTGACGTCAAGTATGACACATTTAGTTTTTCGGACATTGCAATAATTTTATTAGAATATGCAAATACTATTACTAAATCAACAGTCAAGTCTAATAACTTATGGCAGGGATGTTTTGAAATGAACAATATGACAGTATCGTATGCGTGTTAGGCGTACCTAAGCCTGTTAAATTTCACTGAGCCTTCACTTGACACGAAATTAAAAGTAAAGGTTGTAAAAAAGTGCTAACATATTGTTTAGAACGAAATCGAAACTCAAGACAAGTTTTTTAGTTAGATATCAGTTATCACACTGAGACTTTTACTCAGCTCTTCGACCCTTAAATGCAAACGAGATGATGAAAACTTCGTGTCTCAAGTAACATCAATAAAGAAAGTTTTTAAAAGTATTTAAAATTTTTTCTCATGGCTTCAAATAGAAATTGGATCCTAATAAACTGGGAAGGGCCTTTAAATGATGTTTCAGAGTCATTTATCCACGATTCTTTTGAATATGACATGCATCTTGAAGAGTATATGCTTTGGAACGAATGAAAAAGTACTTCTTTTGTAACTTACGTTACAATTGACGTCACAACACGAGAAAAACAACATCCAATCATCTCATAGTTAAGTGTTTTATATTAACAAGTGTTCCGTTTTTTTCTTGGTTTCTAGGAAAACTTAAACCTTAGCATCAAGTGAATTGCTACATAATGATATAAACAACAAAGCTTAAAATTACTTAAAATCGTCGTCTGGTAATCGAAATCGTTAAAATCACGTTTATCAAGATCAAAGAAAACACAAGAGAATTTCAATTAGTTTAAAATTCCGGTTGAGTATTTTAATATTTTTATTTCTGGGAAACAAACTGAATGCACTAAAAAAAGTGAAAAACAAAAAAACAAAACATACTTTAATTTATACTTTGTTTACCACATGACCCTAATATCTTGAGTGTTCATATTATATTTTAACATGAAATATTTGTATATACTATTTCGTGAGTCACTTTTGAAAAAAGTCAATATGAGATCATTAGGGATGAATCTTTCGGGTCAAAGGTTAAGATTTCTGGTCACACTGAGGCAAAATAACATAATGGTTTAAAGTGATATGAATGATAAATATAGATTATTTTAAGTGTTTGTATATAATTATCTGTTTTATTCTTGTTACCTGTTCTAAACATTATACTGATGGATGTTTTATCACTGGGAGATTATTCTGGGGTCAAAGAGATTATTCTAATTGATTTTATTATTGTAGAAGTTAAATATTGATTTCTTTTTTGGTACTTAAATAGAAGAGAAGTGTATAAAACTGACAGATAAAAGAATAAATTGACACGTCTAAGTGAACACTTTCTGGTTTATTTAGAAGTGTCAATTTATTCTTTATTATCCTTTGTCTCATTACCCCTACTCTCCAGTAGAACACCGATATGTCTGCAGACTCACCTCACTAAAAATCGGATTTCAACAGCTGTAGCTGGCGGTGTACAGATAACCCATTGTATATCTTCCTGCTTAATTCACAACAACAAATTATTGTTAAAGAAAACACTAAAAGATTTATTTTTTCCACGTAACTAATGTGGTTGGTTTAACCTAAAAAAGGCGTTTGTAATGGATATTAAAATGTATGTGTTGGAAAGCTGAGAAGAAAAAAAGACGGGTAATATATAGTGGAGTGAAATAACAGTGATGGCATGTTTAAATTTTTGTGTTTATTTTTCGAAACTTTGTGAAAATCATGGTTTTTTTAAATAATTTTTTCAGTGCGAAAAAGTTGCTTAATGACCGAGTTGATTATATAAAGGCTTGAAAATATATTTAAAACAATTTGTGCGTTCAAATTAGTTCGACCCTTTGCATTGGAGACTCCTTGTTTTTTGTTTTTTTCTTCTGTAGAATGTGATATTTACGTCAACGAGTACTTGTTCTCACTACACAACGCAAGAAAACAAGTTGGGACGAAACTAATATAATTAATTAAGCAACTAATGTACTTATCTAAATGATTAAAGAAATACTGTTAGTAACATTAGAAAAATGGAAATATTTTCTCATTGCTTTTGAACAATAGGTACAAAGATATGCAATTTAGTTTTCCAATATTTTTTAAAACTTCACCAAAGCTATTGATTATAGTCAAAAGCAAACCACAAAATAAAGTATGTTTAAAACAGTGCCTGTCAACACTGTCAGCCGCAGAGCAGCACGAATGCTATTTTCCAAAGAGTAAAGATTCACTGTTGTATCTATACTGGAAGCATATAGCTGCGAAGAGTAACAAAATATTTTTATGTGTATTGTTCTAATAATTGTAAAATTAAAAAAAACCGTACTGTTCTGATAGGAAAGTATATTTACCTTCGTTGTTCCTAGCTTTTGGTATTTGAACATAAATCACAGAAAACTACTCATGCGATCATATATATAAATATTATATACCTTTTGTTGTTTGTCGTTGTTCTGTCATTAAGCACAAAGACACACAAAGGGCTATTTGTGTTCTGCCCATCTTGGGTATCAGAACCACGTTTTTTGCTATATAATACTAAGTACTTCTCCACGTTAAAAAAAATAGTATTTTGAAAAAAATATCACGTAGCGCCAGGCCAAATAGAATTTTCTTTTTGATATACTAAAAGCTCCAAGGATCGCGAGTTCAAATCCCATCACTTCAAACATACTCGCATTTTCAGCCATGGGGACGTTATAAAGTGAATGTAAATCCCACTATTCGCTGGTAAAAAAGTAGTTCAATAGTTTTCGGTGGGTGGTGATGACTAACTGCTTTTCGCTAGTTTCACATTGCTAAATTAGGGATGGCTAGCGCGTATACTCTTCGTGTAGCTTTGCGCGAAATTCAAAACACTCAGACAAACAACCATCCTTTTTACCTCCTGATGTTATCATTTACAAAAGCGTTTTGTTTACTTCTTACAGTATTTACTGAGTTTATCACCAACTGAATTGCCACTGATCTACCTTGAATTAAACTCTCTTACAATCGTGTTACTCCTTTGACAAGGAAAGTGTGTCAATGTGAAATGTTATTGAATGTATATATTGTGTGTGTATAATATTTTTAATTTGTAAAGTTTACTGAAAATATGTTTTACAAATTCTTAAAACCTATCTTTAGATTATATTTTGAAAATTGATTGGGAAGAAAGATCTGTTGATATTTAAATAATAAAATTATTCAGCCCTGATGTTACTCAGTTTGGCAAACTTGGATTTAATAAATGATATTGAAATTATAAACAAAAGCAACGATAGTAAACAATGATTATGGCCCTCTAGCAGTTCTTCGAGAAATTAAATAAACAACCTTTTAGCTGATTTACAAAAAAGTTCAAAAGCACTTAAAATTATGCCGTATATTATACAATTATTCCATAATCAGGTGTAATTCTTTATTATCAGTAATTAATTACTTGAATTAGTATATAAATATACAAAGGAACTTAAGCATAAATATAGAGTTTGTTTGTAATTAAGCACAAAGCGACACAATGGGCTATTTGTGTTCTGAAAAACCACTGGTGTAGAAACCTGGTTTTAGCGTTCTTAGTCCGCCGATATACCACTGTCCGATAGAAAAGAACGATCTTAGATGTAATCTAGTTAACATGTTAAAGGTAATCTGGAAGTTTGCGTATTTGTGAAGTGGCGGTGATATAGCGCTATCATAACTTAAGGGAATAGTTGTGAAAAATAAAACAGCCAAGATCAAAGTTGTTGTTCAGATTTTGCGTTGCAAGATCCTCGAGAGGTATCTGTCACAACATCAGTACAATAACGTTTATGTTGACTAAATTCACTAAATTAATTAATTATTTGTTATTTCCATTATCATTTTAATGGAAGTTAGGCTAAACGATTTAGACTAAGATGAATAATGTCATTTATTTTATACTTAATCTGTTCTATGTAAGAACATTTTAAAATAAAATCTTAAAGCTTTATGGAGAAAATGTTAAAATTTTAATGGAAGTTAGGCTAAACGATTTAGACTAAGATGAGTAATGTCATTTATTTTATACTTAATCTGTTCTATGTAAGAACATTTTAAAATAAAATCTTAAAGCTTTATTAAGAAAATGTTATATGATAGGCTAATTTTCATCGTACTAGTTTGTGTGTGTTTGTATATTATATGTCTCTGTAAAAGAACTTTCGATCTACATAGTTTCTTCATGGACCAAAACAGTAGCTTGTTTGTGCTTTAATGGTCATAGTTTCATAAAAAAAAATGAATTTTGATATTTATTTTTTTACAGGTTTTCATTCTACGTTTGGTTATTACGGTCTACACTGCAGAAAGTTAGGCGAAAAACAAAATTAACGAAATACCCCGAAACAACCACTTAATAGTATCGCTACAAATATGATCACTGAATCAGTAAACTTCTTCCTTCTAAGCTTCTTCCTTCTGCTGTTGCTCTCACATGGTGTACATGCTGTTGAAATTGTTGATACTTTACCCAGCTCTCGAACAGGGCAAGTTTCAGATTTCATCTCATATGTTTGACAGTCCTTTCAGATTTGAATCTACATTTATATTTTGAATGAACTGTAACTCTTTTATAATCAAAAGTCCTTGCCCGTCGGGTACTCTTATATTTAACGGATTTCCTGCATATTTAGTTTTACTTTTAAAACTATAGGATAATGTAATTTATGGGATATGAGTGGAACAAGTTCTAACCAATCTGAGATATCCACTATTCTTTAATTTAATTACTTCAGTTCGATAATGAAACCGATTTATATTTTATTTAGGGCTTAGTATCGACAAGGCAAGCTCTTATTTTACATTTAATATAATCAAGTTCACGGTGTCTTAATATTGTAAAAAAAAAAAATGTTTAGTGATAATTATTCTATTTTTACATAGCTCAGGGTCACATACTCTAAATGGACCTTCTACATATTTCAGCATATATTCCTCTGTCATTTCCACAGTTAGAGTTAACGAATGGTTTAAGGTAAAGTGTAAGGGTAAGGACATAATCCTATATAATTTGAAACTTCTATCTGTTGTTATAAAAGTATCTCTATAAACACTCACAGTGTATCCTTTACTGCGGCTGTCTTTACTTCAGTTTGTAAATAATGCACATAAATCTCTTCTCTATTTGTAGGCTTCACAGATTCTAAGTATTTTCAAATTCATATAATATTTTTTTAAATATATTTGGAAGTATAAAGTTTTAACTCAACTTTCTGTTTACACCTTCATACAATACTTGTACTAACTTAGATAACTCAATCCCACTACTTCCAACTGTAAATGATAATTGTTTTCAGTTATTCTGAATACTATAGTTGAAAACTAACATTTCAGATCCTGCTTTTTGAAGCTCAGACGGACTTATTTTGGTATGTATCAAAGTGGTAGTAATGTTTACTGGAGCTTGGGACACTTTTTTAATTTCGTGGTCATGTAATTCAAGTGCCTGATTTAATTAGTTCATTTTAGTCGCCCTTTAAATTAGCCATTTCTATAGATACTTGTCTTTGATGTTCTATTTTCTCTTTAATTCACATAAATCGTCCATGGTTACTTTTCGAAACAAAAATTTCAAAACATTTCCCCCAGCGTCTATTAAACAACGTTTATGTGGAGTGCGATCAGAAATCGGAAAGTTATCGTTAATATCCTTTAAATCTAATATAAAAATCTTTCTTAATGAGATATTGTCGAACGTAGGTCTAACAGAACTTAATTAATCTTTGCCGTAAGATCCTTACTAAATATAGGATCGCTGATCCGTAATTCGTCACACAACATTACGTCGTATTTTCCGAACCGCCACCCGGTAGCACAGCGGTATGTCTATGGATTTACAACATAAAAATCAGGAGTTCAATTCTCCTCGGTGGGCTCAACAGATAACCCGGTGTGGTTTTGCTATAAGAAAAACACACACACATTTTCCGAACCTCTATCATCGAAACTAACATGACAACTCACTTGAACAATATTAATTCTTCTCGTAATCAAACTATTAATCGAACGTACTGTGGAAACGGTATATTTTCAACAATTATCCACTTATGTCTTGATAATATAAAAACCTTCTTAAATAAAAATAAAGCCCGTCTTAAATTTTAGTGATACAATACTCACATTCTGTGCCGCTCTCTTAACACTTATCCGTAGAATAATCACCGAATTAAACCTACTCATATGTCAACTACTAAAATATATAAAGACAAGTGTCTTATAACCACACACACATATTTATAGAACTATATAGCAGTGTTCATACACATCCTATATTGTCTACGTTGTTCTAATTACAGCTACGCATATGGCTTAACATATTGTTAAGAGCTTGTAGCACAGCACAAGTTTCGTCACTAGAGCTAGCTTTAACTCTATTAATGTTATTTTTGATTCAAGGTATAGCTACTTGTCAATTGCACTTCACTCGTCTTCTTGTGGGGGTAAAGAATATTTCTGGTTGAGTTGATCAGGACCATGTGGTCTTATGCTATAATCATCAGTAACAGTATCAGCAAACCTCGTTATAGATGTTCTTGACATACTGTCCTTGGGTGCAGGGACCATGACGTCACTTGACACGCTGTGTCAACACTTCCATCATCTAATATGGTATTAACGTAATCTAAATTTTAATTTACTATTTCGGTTTCACTTAACTCTTCGTCATCGTAAGATAAATCTAGTTTATTTGAGTAATCAGATTCGACTTCAACATTTTTCTTTTGTTTAATATTTGAAGTTCCTTCTCGTAATCTATCAAATACACGTTTTAATATTTCTAAGTGTTCTTCCATAACCGCAGCGAACACTATAACATCATCAAAGTAACAGAAACATTCTGAATCTTGTAGATCTGATAATACAACGTTCATTAATCTCTTGGATGTTGAAGAAGCATTACATAAACAAAAGTACATTCTGAAAGTAACACAAAAGCAGTTCTACCCTTCTCTTTCTCTTTTATGTATACCACTATCCACTTTGAAATGAATAGACGAAAAGTGTTCTCTATTATTCAAGCTTTCTAAAGTTTCCTGTGCACTACGTAACAGATAAATGTCTTCAACTGTTACAACAATCACTTTTTCAAATTCTACCCAAAACCTTAATTTTCCGTCCTTCTGAGGAACACATACAACCGAAGATGCATGCAGACTCATACCATCCTCTATTACTCACTGTTCAAGCACATCTTTTACACACTGTTTTTACTCACACTTGTGTTTCTCTGACACTCTATGAGGTCTGTGTGCTATATGTTTATTGTCATTTAACCCTATTATGTATTTAACGTTTTTTGTACGACCAGGTTCACTTCTCCTACAAATATATTTCTGTATTTTTCTAGAATGTTATTACGCTATAATAATGTTTTCCTTCATATTTGAAATGTATTCCAAATTATTTTACTATTTTGTGTCTGGTGTTTACTATTAATTATATTATGCTGTACTACAGCAGCTAATGTTTCTCTATTAGAAGCCTTGCCTACTTCTAGGTTGTTAGGAAGTATATTTTTTTCTTTTTACATATCATTTTATATAAACGTTCACTAGTTTATTCTAATAATATTGCTAAATGAATTAACACCAGTGCAAGAAACACAGTCTATGAACACAATGAGTGAATTGTACATTGGTTCCAAAAGAAATCGAAAAGGTGTTCTTTTTAATTACAACATATGTCCTACAGCTTATTCTGTACTTTTGCAAATTCCGTAGAGTTGACTATCATGTTAGATAAAGTTTTCATGTTTTAGTGTGAACGAGCTGGCAAAGCACGCAATCAACACTTGATAAAGAAAAGTGGCTTTAGAGAGTCAGCCTGTTACAAAGTTGATATATAAAAGACAAACTGCAATATGTGTTTTAAAAAGAAAAGATGAATATTTCCACAAAACATCTAGATGAATCATAATATATATTCACTTGTTATCAATGTTATTCTATTTTCTTCAGTTTATTTATATTTTTCTTCAGGAAAATAATATTAAAAAAATGTCATTATGATGAGGGAAATCATAAATAAATGCAACTAAGAGATTGTTTTCTCCCTAATTTGTAAACAATTTCTACACGATAGAATAAAAAATATATAAATTTCGATATCTACGTATGTGAATTACAGAAAATTTGTTTTTAAAGCTAAAAAACTTGTATGTAATTTAAATTATCAGATCTATGTGATATTGGAAAACATCTTAGGAACAGTATTCAAAACTGCATAAGCAGTGATATTATTGGGCCACACACTCATGTGACACACACACACAAAACAATCTTTTTTTCTTTCTTTTTATGCTGTCTGAGTCACACTAGGTGGCACTGTATTCCAGAAAAATTTTAATAGGAAACTTTGATTTATCAAATTAAATCGTGGTTTAAGAACATTTATGAAAATAAAACTTAAATTTATAGATTTCTACATTTTTGGCAATTCCAGTTCCAACAAAAATATTTCTATTGACCTATTTTCGTTGTTTCCTTTTCAAGTAACTGAAACAGCTTCACTTTACGTTAACACTTCCATATTTCCTGCATGGTTACAGTTTTACTGTGATGCATGACACAGTTTGATATCTAATTGTTCTGTTCAATAAGATTCATCAAAACTGTTAAAAGACAAACGGTTTTATTATACTTACTAACTTCTGATCCAATGAACCAATAGTGATCAGAAGTAGATAATAAACTAGGGATTAATGCTGCTAATTCACAATAAGATGTCCGCTTATTACCTGCTCTAATATCGATAATATCCCATAAGATCTAGGTTATTTCTAAACAAGATGTAAAGATAATAATGTAGAGTGATCATGAAAAAGTGAATAAAATGAAACCTGATAAACCTTATAACATACATTTACATTTGACATGAGATATGAGTGTTAGACCTATTACACTGTTAACTGATATATTTTCTGTAAAGTTCCCCAGAGAGCTTCAACAAGGAGAAGAGTTTATCGTAATAGTATTACAATCACACTATATATGTGTAATATCTACTGCTGAATGCGTGTTTCATTTCATACCGGCTTATATACGGCAAATATAGTTTGAGGAATAATATTTAAGTTAGCCATTTCATACAATATAACTTATAGACATTATAAATTGAATATATTACAGACATTATAATAAAAAAGTTAGTGAAAGTAACCTGAAAAAAAGAATGGAACATATCATACGAAGAACATACCAATGACTCGGAAACATGATAGTAAAGTATATCAAACATTTGCATTAATTTCAAATATATTTAGACGTTCTTAAAAAGCTGTTAAGTGAAACTATAATATGGATAAAGGAACTTATTTAACGAGAACATAGTTGTTAATCATACATGCTATACCAACTGGGAAAAAATGTAATGATATAAGTACCTCTCAAAAGAAAATAGCGTTCGGAAAGTTTATTTATATTCAGTTGTATGTGTACTTTTGTTACAGCAAAGCCACATCGGGCTCTCTGCTGAGTTTTCCGTATATTCAGTTGTCTCTACAGTGAAACGTAGAACATTAAGTAAATAAGAAATAATTATCGGAACCACCGTGGAACGTATAATTTAAGTAAAATGAGAACTTTACATATAATGTAGTTGGCCTGGCATGGCCAAGCGTATTAAGGCGTTCGACTCGTAATCCGAGGGTCGCGGGTTAGAATCCCGGTCGCACCAAACATGCTCGCCCTTTAAGCCGTGGGGACTTTTTAATGTGACGGTCAATCCCACTATTCGTTGGTAAAAGAGTAGCCCAAGATTTGGCGGTGGGTGGTGATGACTAGCTGTCTTCCCTCTAGTCTTACACTGCTAAATTAGGGACGGCTAGCGCAGATAGCCCTAGAGTAGCTTTGCGCGAAATTCAAAACAAACAAACAAACATAATGTAGTCATAAATAAACTCAGATTGAAAGTTTCACAAACCGGAACATAAGTGTACCTAACCTAAACTAAACAGGAGTATGACAAACAAATAAATAATAATAAAGTGTAAAAAAGAAAACAAATTTTCACATAAAATAATTCCAATCGTAACGAAAAGAAATAAATAATTCTGTAATTTACTTTTCGATGAACTGACGATATAAACACCATGATGATCATTTGTCATGATCTCGGACTCTGAAAGTACATCAGTATAAAAAAGAAATTAAGAACATTTCTATAAAATTGATAGCGTTGGTTTGAAATTTAAATTCGTTTCTCAATGCATCTGAAGAAAAAGCCAATTATAAAGTATGACCTTTGTACAATTTAAAACTAACTAGTAGCAATTTGAGTTATAACAGTTTCGTAACTCATATAAATGGCCTCCAGTGTGATTGCGTTATATCACCACATCATGTAAATTCGAAAAGTTGTAAAATGCTTTTAATATAACCAACTAACTTACAGCTGATATCAGCGTCTTTTACCATATCGCAGTGTAATAAAGATGAAGACAGTGGTAAGTTTTTTTACAGTTTATTATATAAGTTAATTATCGGTTAAACTGTTACACAACTCACCGGAGACAAATCGTTGTATTTGTTGTACGGTATAATTTCAATGTTAGAATAGGCACTTCTCTACGCAGAATAATATGAGATAATTAGACAAAAATTAATTACTGTTCACAAGAGACCTGATGTTATTTCGGATCATTGTTAGTGAAATATATATTGAATCACGCTATCAAACACCATATCAAACACATATAGTGAAAACGAATTTCCGGTAGAATAGCACTGTGACAAATGTTCTCTCCATGTGAAACAACAAACAGGAGGAATTATGTTGAATTTCCCACCATGCTCTACGTGTGGTACCTGTCTGAACACTAGTAAAATAACGTTTATATTGTATCATCATCTGCCACTCAATTCCTTAAGGAACATAGGGCCGCAATCACTGCGGTTTCCGTAACAGGTTTTTTAAGTGAGTAGGTTGTTAGCCCACTGCACCTAGCCGTCCCTAATTTAGTAGTGTAAGACTAGAAGGAAAGCAGCTAGTCAGCACCACCCACCGCCAACTCTTGGGCTACTCTTTTACCAACGAATAGTGGGATTGACCGTCACATTATAACGCCCCCACGCCTGGGAGGGTGAGCATATTTAGCGCGACGTGGACCCGCGACCCTCAGATTAAGAGTCGCATGCCTTAACGCGCTCCGCCATGCCGGGCCAGTTGATATTGTATAGATTCACTGAATTAATCAATCATTTGTAATATCAATTGCTTTTTTAATACAAGTTAGTTTAAACGATTTAGACTAAAGAAGAATAATGCCATTTATTTTATAGTAATCTATTCCGCATAAGAACATTTTACAATAAAATGTTAAAGCTTTATGGGGAAATTGTAATACGATAGTCTAATATACATCGTACTAGTTTGTTTGTGTTTGTGTATCTGTTTGTGTCTGCAAAATAACTTTGGATCAACACAACTTCCTCACGGACCAAGCGAGGATCTTATTTGTTTTTTATTGGTCACAGTTTCATAAGAAAACTGAATTTTGATATTTATATTTTCAGGTTTTCATTCTACTTTTGATTATTACGGTCTACATTGTCGGAAGTTACGCTAAAAACGAAATAACCGAAAACATCCACAATAGTTATGATGGTAATGGAGATATAAAGGGAAATAGGAGCGCTGTTCTCATAGATAGGAATAAAAGTGGTCTTACCAACAAACCAGGTTTCGTAATAGGTAGTGGAAATGGAAAATATAAGAAGAATATGTTTGGAAGAGACCCAAACTTTGGTTTGGGATTTGACAGTGACCATAACTTAAGAAGTGGGTTGGAAAGAGGAACACGAACAGGAAGACAAACAGAATGGGATGAAAGAATAGGAAGAGGAACAACATTGAACAGTGAACTAAAAATGAATAACAGTTTTTATTTGGACGCATGAAATCGTACTGTCGGAAGATATTTGGTAACTGCTCACTTATTTTGGAAGTGGAATTTAATATAAATAAGTGAGTATACCAAAATGTAAATACGAAATCGTTTCGAAGTTAAACTTTTTTTAGTAAGAAAGTCAGTAAATTTAACTATCAGGCCATTAAACTCGACTTCTGAGTCTTTGGGTCGCCTGTTCAAACTTCTGTCGTATCAAACGTGCTTGCACTCTTATAGGTTAAAGTGTAGCTCAAGAGTTTAAAAATCTCGACATATGTAATGTTTCTTTTATTATTGTGAATATTATATCACATGATATAAAAATACATAGTCTGCTCTTTTAATAACTATCACACAATATCATCAATGGTTTGTTCACTGTATCCTGTATCACGCTTGTCATTATTAAGCGAAATATTACGAGGCTTCTAAAATATTTAGGGATGCCTCACTCCTATTTGGTTAAAAATGAATTATATCTTTGATGAATATTTCATCACGAAAGCGCTTCTTTCCATCCTTACATCTTACATCAATGATCATTAACAATCTTCTATTAATAATGAATATATATATATATACTACTGGCCAAAGGCCAATGAACATAAAAAACAAATATGCATTTTGCATTGTTAGACTCAAACATTTACTTGAGTAGAACTTCGACAGATGAAAATAATAAAAGAGAAAATAAAAATAAAAATCTTTTTTTGCGTTGAACACCACGAAATTAGCCTAAATTTTAGCTGTCCAAAATTTAAGACTATACCAAAAAGAAGTCCTAAACATGGTTGGAAATGTCCAACAAGAGGACTCAGTAGTGAGTTGCACGGTCATCATTGCGAATATCTGCGAACATTCGTTTTGGCATGGTCGATATAAGCGTGGGTTGATGGCTGGCTGGAATGTTATTCAAAGTGTTGAAAATAGCTTCACGAAGATCATGCACTGTTTAGAATTGATGACCATTTCTATAGACTTCCCTTGTCATCCTCCCCCAAACATTTTCAATGGGGTTCAGTTGGGGCGAACACGATGGATGGTCCAAAAGAATCACGTTATTCCTCATGAAAAAGTCCTTTGTTTTTCGGATATTGTGGATAGCAACGTTGTCCTGCAGAAAGATCCAGTCATTTCCACACAAGCGAGGGCCTCCAGTGAATGAGGATGACCTATTCAACATGTCAATAATCTATCTGCTGCTTCACGCTTCTATATAACCTGAAGCTCCATTGTTCCATGGAAGGATAAAGCTCCTCAGATCTTGATGGAACCTCCTCCGCTGTGTCGTGTAAAAAATGTCTCGAGTGGGATATTCTTATTGTGCCAGTAACATTGGAAGCCATCTGTACCATCCAGATTAAATGGTTTCTCATCAGAGAACAAATCCTTCGCCCAATTTTCTACATCCATTGTTTGGTGCTTCTCAACAAAGTTTAACCGAGGTATTTGTTGGTGTGGAAAGAGGGGTGGCCTTTGAAGACGTTTACAGTTTTTAAAGCATTTATCTCGTAGATGTTGTCTTATTGTTCCTGAACTGCATACTGCGTTTTTAAGAGCGTAAATCTGATTCGACGATTGGCTGGGATTTTGCTGGACAACCTGTCGAATCCTGCTGATGAACGACGGCAAAATTTTCTTAGACCGAACACTTAAAACTCTTGTTCCGTATCCCTCAGGGTCTTTTAAGAAATTTGCAACAGCACTTTTACTTCGCCAAATCTCACCAGCGATGGAACATTAAGAGAGACCTTGCTTGTGTAGCTCAACAATTCTGCAACGTTCAAACTCTGTCAGATTTTTGGCCTTTGTCATGTTTCTATCCAATGTAACACAGGAGATGTCAGTGGGAGATGATGACAACGCTAATGCTTGAACACAAATTACTAAATTTCGTTACGTGTATGCCGATTAACGCTTCATTTCTGTATGAATTTAAACTTTTGACCAGCTAGTATTTATGATAAGTTCATAGTGTTCACATTTTCCCTATTAAATGCTAAAACGTTTTTTATATTTATTTTCTCTTTTCTTATTTTCATCTTTCGAAGATCTACTCAAATAAGTGGTTTAGTCTAACAACGTAAAATGCTTATTTTTTTTTATGATTTGAAGATTTTGTCCAGCAGTGTATACACCAAGTATTCATTATAAAGTTGTTCGTAGATATAGTAATGCTTCGTAAACACAATGAATGAAACTAAATTATACACATAGTATTCATTACCTATATAACACTTAACAATATAATACTTGAGAGAAAAATAAACTAAAACGAAAGTGATAAATACAGGGTATACTTTATATTATATTAAGTTTAATAAATACGTCAAACTGGACACAATCTGTGACAATCAAGACACGTCTTCATTCTTCTTACTTCCTCTATTAGTTCTTTCCTGGTCTTCTCTTAGAACTCATACTGGACATGTCTTTACCGAAAGGAACGTTGTGATTACTCGCTCACTTCACTGTTTTACACGTACTTCGATTTGATATTTAACACTTCTTGTCTCAAGTTGTCTTCTTCTGGAGTAACACTATCGTGATGTCGGTTTTCTTTTATCTGTCATTGATTAAGTGTTTTGTGTTAATAATTCATAACTTCTTTTGTTATCGTCTGTAGGAAGTTAATCTTGTCCTTCTACACCGATTTACGAAATTTTCATTTTTTTATGGTCAAACATATATATATATATAACTATTAATTCTATTAATTTTGATCAATATGCTTTTTTTATTATCAGCTAACCACGACCGTTAGTTCCTAATTTAATATTAAAATGAAGCTATCATAAATTACTCTTCATCAAAACCAGATGGGCTGTTGTTGCATAATTCAACCACTTCAGTGGCCTATGAGTAAGACAATCTTCTGTTGTTGACTGGCCATGTTCTGGTATTATTGTTGAACTTACACAGCCAATGTAACTTCCAAAATGTGATTAAAACAAATCTTTCACGTACTGTGTATAACACACTACTAACTAGTATTACTATAAAAAACATAATATTATCGCTACTAAATCAGTCAAATTCCACTTTTCTTTGCTCTCACGTAGTTTACACGTTGTTAAAATTCCTTGATATTACACCCAGCTCACGAACAGGGCAAGTTTCAGATTTCACATTTTATGTTCGACAGTTTTTTTCAGACTTGAATCTACATTTTTATTCTGAATTAACTGTAACTTTTTTTATAGTCAATAGTTCTTGCCCGTCGGGTATTTTGATATTTAACAGATTTCCTGTATATTTAGATTTACTTCTGAAACTAGAGGATAATGTAATTCCTCGGCTGTGAGCAGAACAAGTTCTAGCTAGTTTAAGATATCAAGTATTCTTTAATTTAATTACCTCAGTTCTATAATGAAAGCGATTGATATTTTATTTAGAGCATAGCATGAATAAGGTAAGTTCATCTTTTACATATTAGATACTCAAGTTCCTGGTGTATTAATTTTGTAAAAATAAAATTATTCTATAAATTCAGTTGGCGTAATATGTACTCTTTAAACGTTAAATGGTGAAAAATATGGCAATATAAAATCATTTCCTTACTACACATGACTGGTAAAAAAGAACAGCAAAACGGCTGAATCATTATTTTATACATCGATACAATCATTCCTTAAAACCGACTTTAGAATTTATTTCTCCACGATCCCCCTTCCCCAAAATACAGTGGAATTGATGCAAATTGTATAGTTTCAACTATGTTACAATGTCATCGGTTAGATAGATCAGTTGAATACCACATTCTACTATTTCACGGAAAAACATGTTTTGTCATCATCAGAAAAATTTCTTTTAATGTAATAGGTATTTCTGTGTATTTTGATATTATGGTCAAATCTACTTCATGACAAGACAGAAGAAGTTGACAACTGGAAAAAGAAACGGTCCAGAAGAAATATTATTACATGATGTAATGTTTGACACTGAAATTTATTACTCGTAATGACAAAGGTGAAAAATTTGAAAGTCAATGACAATTCAATAAAGATGTAACATTTTTTGAAGAATGTTAATAAAAGTTTTTTTTATATAAATATTAAGAATAAATTATCTAAAATATAAAAAGAAGTATTTATAGATCATACTGCCATCCGTTGGTACAAAAACTGTTTT
Organism: Tachypleus tridentatus; assembly: GCF_004210375.1. Lineage (NCBI taxonomy): Eukaryota > Metazoa > Arthropoda > Merostomata > Xiphosura > Limulidae > Tachypleus > Tachypleus tridentatus. Next base: position 155,707,800 of record NC_134830.1, read on the forward strand.
GTCTTTACATCAGTTCATCCATAATGTAGGTTTCTCAGATTGTAAGTGTGGAGGTAATTTCCTTTCAGTTCTTTCTGTCTGTTGCTTTCAAAGATATCTGTATAAACACTCTTTACTTCAGTTTATGAATAATAATTTCATGTGACAATTTTTCTAATGTTCTTGGAGGAATAAAGCATGAACTCAATTTTCCACCTGCAGCTACATACAATGCTTGTACCAACTGAGATAACTCAGTCCCACTATTTCCAACTGTAAATGGTAATTGTAGTTACTCACTCTGATTTCTACAATTGTAATGTGACCTTTAGGTTTCTGCATTTTGAAGCGTAGAAGATCTTATTTTGGTACGTATCAAAGAATTAGTAATGTTTTCCAGTGCTTAGGACACTTCTTATTTCCTGGTCATGTAATTCAAGTTTCTGGTTTAATTAATATTTTATAGTCAGTTAATCATTTCTATAGACACTTGTGTTTGATGTTCTATTTTCTTGTTTAATTTACGTAAATCGTTTGTTTTAGTGGATCCAAATAAAAATTTCAAAACATTTCCAACTGCGTCTATTAAAACAAATTTTGGGGAATCCGATCCCAAATAGAAACGCTGTCTTTAATATCCTTTAATTCTCATAACAAATCTGCTATTTTTATAAGTTATCGTCGAACTTACGTCGAATAGTTCTAAATTAATTCTTCCTGTGAGATCTTTATTAAATATAAGATAGCTGTTCCAAGATTTGTCACAAGAAATGACGTCATATTTTCGGAACCACTTTCATCGAAACTAACACGACTACATTACGACAAAATATTTCTCGATTAGTCCTTCTCGTAATTAAACTATTAATCGGACATACTGTGAATATGGTATATCTCCGAAAATTATCCACTTATCTCCTAATAATATAAAATATCTTTCTTCAATAAGAAAAATTCCAGTTTTATTTTTTACTGATAAAATATTCACTTTCTGTGCCGCGAGGTTTCCATTCACCCAAAGGATAATGATCGTAGTAAAAGTGCAGATATGTCATCAAGTAAATCAAATGAAGACAAACGTCACAAAACCCACACACACACATATATATAACATATTTAATAATGTTCATACACATCCTATACTGTCTACTTAATCATACTTAGAACTCCGCATATGTCTTAACATTGTTAAAACATTCTTGCACACAACGTGTTTCTTTACTGGAGCGAACAATAACTCTATTAACGTCGTTTTTAGGTGTATGAGGAACTACTTAGGGAAGGAATTTCACTCGTTTCCTTGTAGCAGTAAAGATTACTTCTGGTTGAGTTGGTACAGGACCACGAGATATAAGGTTATAATCATAGGTTACAGTATCAGCTTAGGTCGTTATAGATGTTTTTTACTTACTCTCCTCGGGTAAAGGGACGTTGACGTTACTTGACACTCAATGCGTAGGATCATCTATCTCAACATTTCCATAGTCTAATATATAGTATTAACGTCATTTGTGTTTTAGTTTCTATCTCGGCTTCACTTATCTCTTTAGCATCATCAGATATATCTAGTTTATTCGAATCATTTGATTTTTTTTCTTTTTTGTCATCAACTGGTTTTCATCAGTCATATATTCGTTCTGACAGAGTTTCCTTTCTTCAGTTTTTTTGATATATTAACATGTACCAACTGTTTTCATAGTTTCTTGGTATTTCTTTTCTTAAACAATAAGGGTATATAACAATAGTTTATCTTTTAATTTTATATCATTAGTTTTCGCATTTTTACTTCCTTGTTTCTCTCAATGTTCAGGAGCTTTGGTCAAATGTTTAATAGTTAACTCAAAAGCTAACTGCATTCTCTGTAATAGCTCAGTCTTGAAATCATAATATACTGCATCATTAAATATTTTATGGGTCATTATCTCTTGTATAGGTAGCATTACATCTCTACCATGTAAGAGAAAGAACAGACGTTCAAGAGTAGACTTATGTTCATAACTTTTGTAACAAATGAACCAGCTCTCTCCCGGTTTTCTGATCTTTCTCACGGTATTGAGAGATCATATACAGCAACGTTCTGTTGAATGTTTCTACTAATACAATAGCAGCTGGATGAAAAGTAACTATTTCTGTTTTCTTGACACCTAATAATTGATAAATATATTTTATTAACTTGGAAAGGAGGTTGCTATTTCTATCCGTCAGTAAGTACTGGAGTACACTGTGTCGAGCAAAAATGTTATTTACAAATGTTTCAGCAATGGTTTCCACTTTTGAACAGACAAGCATATTGCCTCGATATATCTAGTTGAATTGAGTGCGACGACAAACACATATTTTTGTCCTCTGTATAAAGTAAGTAATGGACCAAAAACATCCATAGCTACTATCTGGGAGGGTGTGGATAAACCTGGCACTTCTTGGAATGGAACGTTTTTATAGTGTGGACGTGTCTTCCGTTTATGACATTCCATGCACTACGCCTAAGCATTCTTGTTATGTGACTGAGTGCTTTTCATCAGCTTTTCCTAACTATCTACTGTGATAAGCGATAGGATGTTCTTTTCTGTTTTTATCTAATTGTGATATAGTACCTATCTAAAGCTTAGCGTGAAGTATCTGTGTTTATGATAACTACTTTACTAACATCTAAGTAACTTAAAAAGGGCGATTTAACACAACATCTTCTAATTTCTCGAAAGTTCCTTGTCTTATATTTGCTCACATAACTTCTGCTTCCTTCATAGTTAACTTAGTATCATGTGTTACAGCGTCTGTGGTTACCAAACGACCTAGATATTCTATTTCTTTATCAAGAACTGACATTTAATTGATTTAACCTTTGAAGTTTCTTCTCGTAATCTATCAAATACACGTTTCAGTCTTTCTGAGCGTTCTTCTATAGTCGTGGCGAAAACTATAACGTAAGAGAAGTAACATAAACTTTCTCAGTATTGTAAATGTTATAATACGATATTCATTAATCTCTGGAATGTTGAAGGAGTATCACATAAACAAAAGGACATTCTGTTGAACTGATATTTACTTGAAGGTAAGACAAAAGTAGTTTTAGCTTTATCTTTTATTTTTACTTACCAGTATCCACTTTGAAATCAATAGACGAAAAGTATTTAATATTACCCAATCTTTTTAAAGTTTCCTGTATATTACGTAACAGTTAAATATCTTTAACTGTAACTACATTCACCAATTTAAAACCTAAACTTTATGTCCTTCGTAGGAACTTATACAACCGTTACTCTTACTAAAAGCATATCTTTCACTCACTGTTTTCATTCAAACATGTGTTTCTGTGGCACTCTTTGAGGTCTCTGTGCTATAGATTTATTGTCCCTGTTATGTGTTTAACCTTCTTTGTACGACAAGGGTCACTTGTCATACAAATAACCTCTATATAATTTTACTAATGTTATTACACCTTCTTTATATTTTCTTACACATTTTCTAAGAAATAATTCCCTATTTATTTTATTCTGTGGTGCCTGGTGTTTCCTATTCCTCACATTATACTGTACTACTGCAGCTAATGTTTCTCTGTTTGTGGTCTTGACTACAATTACGTGGTTAGGAAGGATTTCTTTTCTTTCACATTTTCTGTCATGTAAACGTTCACTAGTTTATTGCAACAATATTGTTATACTAAATAATACAAATAGTATGAACTGCAGTCTATGAATAATGTGAGTGGCAGTTGTACATTGATTGTTCTAAAAGAAATCTAAAAGGTGTTATACCCAGTCATAACATATATATCTGGTCCTGTTGCTTATTCGGTTCCTACGAAAATTTCGTCAGAGTTGACAGTCAAGTTATAAAACGTTTTCACGTTTTTCTGTCAACAGGCCGATAAAGCACGTAATGAACACTGAATAAGTAAACAATGGCTACATAGAGTCTACCGGATACCAAGTTGATACATAAAGAGAGACCACAAGACGTAATTTTCAAAATATAAGACGAAGATTTCCAGAAAATTTCTAGATGAATGAAGATATATATTTATTTGTTACAAATGTTCTTCTCTTTTCTTCAGTTTGTTTATATTTTTCTTTAGAAACATAATAATAAAAAATATTCTTTGTGATAAAGGGTATAATAAATTGAACCAAGTAATAGTTATTTTTTCTCCGATTTGTAAACAATTTCTACAAGATAGAAGAAAATAAATATTAATTTTGTGGCCTGCGTGTCTGAATTATGGAAAATATGTTTCTAATACAAAAATAATTTGTATGTAATTTAAGTTATGAAGCCTATTAATATGGCAAAACATGTGACGAACACAAATGAAAACTCCAGTAACAGATCTATTTTAACCTTTAATTAACCAATCCTCTAAGTGAGTTTATAGAATATGAAGTAGGATTGGTGACAAGTGAAGCTTTCTTTCGGTAAGCTATCGGTCTTACATTTTTAACATACAGCTTCACCTACGCATAAACCATTTTTAGTTCATCGTCATGAGGATTAATGACTCTTGATTTAGAGTAACAAACCCATGTGATGAAAGGACGTGCAGATGGAAAAAAAAATATTTGTCAGACCAAGCAAACTGGATTAGCTGTTTCTAGCTCAAATTTTCAAAAGAATCACAAGATTCGACGATTGTTATTGATTATTCATTGCCAACTTTTCTGAACAAATTCACTATATTTTATAAAATTATCCTAATCAAAGAACGTTTAGGTCAGTAGATGTTATATGAAGCATTTGTATAAATGATGATGTTTGATAGAGCTATGTCGATTTCATGGAGTAAATGACAAAAATTTGTTAGTCTACATTCCATGGCGTTACTATAAATAAGCTATTAACACTGGTTAGAGAAGAAAACGTATCTTTAAAGCTCTGTTTTGAATAATACGGTTGTGGTCTTATACATTTCTTATTTGATGGGATTTGTTAACGTGTATTGATAAAAAGTCTAATCAAATTAAATGTGAAAGTGATATGCGGCGAAAAAGAAGAACTAAATGTGTGACTTAAAAAAATGAAATTAAAATTGCAGGCAAATTTGGTTGCTTTACCTTTATGCCCTAAACTGAACAAACAACGCAGCCAGGTTAGTTGATGAATGAATATTTTCTTTAGAATTATTTATTGTCAATGCTACAAGTGTAGCTGGAAGTTTGACCGCCAATTTTGATTTCATTCTATTACGGCTAGAAAAGAAAGCTGTTTAAAAAGAAACTTTCCAGTCTTATCTTTGTAATATTCCAATTCGATTTTCGTTCAATACCAGTCTCATGAATTGAGCTATGGGATGAGAGACAAAAGATTCTGTAAAACACTCTTTACATTTCAAGTATAATACTTTAAAAGTTACGTGTTAAGTGCTGAAAGGACAAATTAAGTTCAACGTGGAAGAAATTACAGTAACGGCTCTGTCTTTTTACGTGAGTGAGGAAGCATTCACATTATTCTTATATCAATAACAATTTAGGAAAAAAAAATATTTCTAAGCATAAAAGTGTGATTTATTCTCAGAGAATATACTACATGTTTCAACAGAACATTGGTCTAACTTGTTCAGACACATCAATGTTTAGTCGAAACATGTAGTATGTTACCTTAGAACAAATGACTTCATAATGTTTAAAAATCGTTCTTTGCTAACTTATTATTACTGTGATTTGCTTAAACGGCACACTTTCGTGTTAATAGAAATATTATTGTTTTCGTGCATAAAAAGAAAATAAATAACTTTTACAGATATATTTAAAGTAGATGTCCAAATTTACAAAGTTTTTGAATGTAAATTACATTCTAAGTTCTGCTTCATTGGTATTCATTCTCAAGAAAACTATTGTAAGCCAAGGGAAGTCGATCAGAAGTGAGAAGATGCAGCAATCTAAACGAGGAACTTTGCAGAAATGATGAAACATTGCGCCAGTTGTTGCTCGAAGGAGCCATCTTTGCCACAGAGATGTGGTCGAGATTTGAACTGTTTGAATTTGGCGCATTTAATTCATTTAATTAATAATAATCTTGGTACTTTTCTTTTATATTCCACTTCAATATGTAAGAAATATCCAAAAAATATTTCGGCTTAAGCAATTATTTTAACATTAGTATAAATGGTAGTTAAACGGTATGGACCAGAAAAGGGTGGGAAATTTAAAGAGCAGAAATATACACTTTAGCTCCGATTTCTATTATTGTATATATATTGGTTATTATGGAAAAGAAGATGTGTGTTTGTGTTTTTCTTATAGTAAAGCCACACCGAACTGTCTACTCAGCCCACCGTGGTGAATCGAACTCCTGATTGTAACGTTGTGAATCAAGAGACATAGGGCCGTACTAGCGGGGGGCAGAAAAACAAGTTAAAATGCTAAAATATTTTCTTACATTCTTTGGTTTGTAGAATATTTTTGTGATGGTCTCTTTGCTCAAATTTAAATATTTACGAAAGATTCTGCAGTAACGACATAAGAATTAACAAATAAAAAATAATTTTACGTATTTCTTACGTTTTGGAAAATTTGTTATGATTTCGTTTCAGACTATTAAATTAGCATTCCAGGTTGGGCCTGGGTCGGTCAACTCGTCAAGAAAGAAATACGTTTAGAGACAGACCAAAAGTTTTACGCAAGACTGTTATTATATATAATATATACATATAGATATTTATTTATATTTGCATAGAAATATATTTGACTATTAATTAATAAAAATACAGGGATACGGTGTTTCTGAACGTTTATATACAGAGTTTTGTAAACAAAAAAGTACATTTGTCAAATAGTCTCACTGAAATTTTACCGTTTTCGTGAGGTCAGTTTATGATAATGTCTGTGAAAGGTCTCCATGTAGTATATAGGATGCAAATAGCATTATTGTGATGTTCAGGTAGAAAACTGTTGTTAACATGATCCGTAAATGAATATTTCTATTCTAGCAGTAATACGTAACAAAGTTTTGGAATGGAGAACTTAAAATGTAATTAAAAGGAAACTGCGAGAAAGAAATTTAACTTATCTAAGGATTTCTAGTCTATACATACAAAGCAATAATTACTTTGCATGTTCTGTGTTTCTTTTTTCTCCAATCTTCTTTCATAAGTTCTGATGAAATCAATATTGAAATTCTCGGTGTATAGTTTAGTCAAAATGGAAATGTTTTACTAAATGATTAAAAGAAAAATAAATGTTTTTCAAGACGTTGTTTCAGATAAAAAAACTTCTAAACCAGTAATTAACTGATGTTTACTGAACCTTGTCAATTTTAGTGAGATTTGAAAAATATTCTTTAATCATAATTGAATTACAGTAACCAATTGTTTCTCACTTTACTCAACAAATGTTTTCACATAATATAATCAACGCTTCCTTTTCATAAAATGATAAGATATCAGCGCTAACTGAAATTTCTTCTTAATATAATTATAAATTTATTAAAAGTTGCAATAATGTCAAACATGCAGTGTACGTCAGTATGAAATAGAAAATTACCAAATTTTCTCAAACATTTTCTAGCTTTGATCTATCTTCGTTTGCAAATGCATATGAGAAAAATCCAAATATTGGGTACGTCTTTTGTTATTAATTAAAAACTAATAAGTAGCAATTTGTGTATTAGCTGTTTTGTAACTTAGTTGTAGAGCCTTCAGTATGATTACATCATAACACTCCACTATATAAATACGTAAACTTGAAGAATACTTTTTACATAACCAACTAACTTACAGCTGATATCAACGTTTTTTTATCTTATTGCAGCCCAACGAACATGAAGACAGTGGTAAGTATTCTACAGTTTATTCTATAAGTTAATTATTTGCCAAACTGCAACACAACTCATCAGAGCCCAATCGCTGTATTTGTTGCACGGTATAATTTCAATATCAGAAGTGGCAGTCCTCTATGTAGAATAATGTGAGATAATTAGACTAAAATTCATTTCTCATGATACGAGACCTGATCTCAATATGGGATATTGTTAGCGATACATAAATTGATAAGAAAATTCTTTGAAAGTTATTCAAATTTAGTATAAAAGAATTCTCAGTAAAACAGCCCTGTGATAAATGTTGTCATCATATAAAACAACAAACAGGTGGAATTATGTTGAATTTCCCATCAAGCTACTCGAATGGTATCTGTCACAACACCAGAAAGATAATGCTAATGTTGATTAGATTCAGAAAGTAAATCAACATTTGTAATTTCAATTACAATTATTAATATAAATTAGGCCAAACGATTTAAACTAAAGAAGAATAATGCCATTTATTTTATAGTAATCTGTTCTACTTGAAAACATTTCACAATAAAATCTTAAAGATTTACGGGGAATATGTTATAAGATAGGCTAATTTATATTGTAATAGTTTGTGTGTGCGTTTGTGTGTCTGTTTCTCTTTGTAAAATAACTTGTTTTACACAATTTCCTCAAGGACCAAGCGAGTAGGTTGTTTGTTTTTAATAGTCATAGTTTTATAAAAAGATATGATTTTGATATTTATTTTTATTACAGATTTTTGTTCTGCTTTTGTTAATTACGGTCTTCACTGTAGGTCGGAAGTTTCGCTGAAAATGGAAATAACAAAAACATCCGGAACATCTGAGACGGTTACGGTGGTCCTAGAAACACAGGGAGAGGAAGGGAAGTTATTAAACCTTCATGGCTTTAAAGGCGATCCAGGTTTTAGAAGACATAATGGAAGTGGAAAAGGCGACAAAAAAGAGTTGTGAAGAGACGCCATCAGAGACTTAAACTTGAAACTTGGAAGAAGCGGTGGACGTAACGATAGTGGGTTAGGAAACAGAAGAGCATTGAGTAGATTCCCAAACGGGAACGACGGTCTGCATTTTGGCGGAGGAAATAGTAATGGCAGAGGAAATGGTAATGGCAGAAGATAATTCGTAACAGCTAATTGAGGTAAGTATTATTGACTATTTGAAACTCTAAATTTGAAAATATTGCAAAGTTCCACTTTTCTCGTCAGAAGTGTAAATAATTTAACCTTCCCGCCATGCTGCTCGACAAGCAATCAAAAGAAACAAACTTGAACCTGTTTTTACTAATGTTGATGCCCCCCAGGTAGTACAGGGGTAAGTCTATGGATTTACAACGCTGAAATCAGCGTTTCAATTCCCCTCGGTGGACTCAGCAGATAGCTCGATGTGGCTTTGCTATAAGATAAACACACACACACACTAATGTTAATTGCATGGCATGGCCAGTTAGTTAAGATGCTCGACATGTAATCTGAAAGTCACGGGTTTGAATCCTTGTAACGCCAAATTATTCTCGCCCTTTAAACCGTGGGGGCGTTAAAATGTTCATGTCAATCCCAGTATTCGTTTGTTTAAAAGTAGCCTAAGAGTTGGCGGTTGGTAGTGGTGACTAGCTTCCATACATTGATAAATTAGGAATGGGTAGCGCAGATAGCCCTCGTGTAGCTATTTGTGAAATTAAAAACAAGAAACAAACCAACTGAGTAATACAAACTTAAAAGAAGGTAAAGTGATGAATCAGTTCATAATTTTTGGATAGAAACTTATTGACTGACCGACATTTACCCCCACGTGTCACAGCGGTGTGTCTGCGGTTTCACACCAGTAGAAACCGGAATTTGATACTTGTTGTGGGTATGCGTAATGTATCAGAACTAAAAAATTATACACATTAAACAAAATGTTGAGTATGCAATGAAAAACATAAAGGTCTTAGTTCACGTGTTTTCTTTGTGCAAAGCTACACAGTGGACTATTTGCAAGTTATCCACCGTATATCGCCTAACACCGGTTTTTAGCGTTTTAAGACCCTGAATTCACCGATAACTCATTAGGAGAAGAAAGAAAACTATTGTATTTGTGCAGCATAAGTAATTCTCAGGTTTAATAAAACGGTAAAAATTAAATATTGCAACTTTTACTTTACAATTGGCTCTAAACAAATAGGAGTATATTCCTTAAGGGAATTGGTTTTATGATATATAATAAATAAATAACTAATTTTAACTTAAAACAAATTAATCAAAATACGTTTAATTTATTTTTGTTTCGGCTTTTTTTCTTAAGTTAAAATAAATTATATAATTAGTAAAAGGTTTGGATTTGCTGTTTATAACGCAGTCCTTTCTTATGATTTTCGGGTTCGAATCCACGTCCCATCAAACATGTTCGCCCTTTCAGTCATTGAAGCATTATAATGTGACGGTCTTCCCACTATTCGTTGGTAAAAGAGTGGTCTAAAAGTTGGCAGTGGGTTGTGATGACCAGCTGCCTTCCCTCTAGTCTTACACTGAGTGTTTTTTGTTTGTTTGTTTTTTTGAATTTCGCACAAGGCTACTTGAGGGCTATCTGTGCCAGTCGTTCCTAATTTAGTAGTGTAAGTCTAGAGGAAAGGTAGCTAGTCATCACCACCCACCACCAACTCTTAGGCTACTCTTTTACCAACGATTAGTGGGATTGACCGTCACATTATAACGCCCCCATTGCTGAAAGAGCGAGCATGTTTAGCATGACGGGGATGCGAACCCGCAACCCTCAGATTACGAGTCGCACGCCTTAACACGCTTGGCCATGTCTGGCCTCTTACACTGCTAAATTAGGGACGGCTAGCGCAGATAGTCCTCGAGTAGTTTCGCGCGAAACTCAAAACTATCCAAACCAAACCTTATTATTTTAGATAATTATTTTCACCAATATATATGTATATAGATATATATATATAATGGTTAATATCAGTAATTGGTTTTCTATGTAATGTGTAAGAGCTTAAAATCTGTACACATTAATGAACGTGTTAAGTATGAAATGAGAAACACAAGGACCTTGGGTAATGTTGTTTTCTTAATACATTGCTTCACAGTTGGCAACCTGAACTTTGTTTATCGCATAGAACTTACACCATATATTAGCGATTAAAGTCATTAAAGTTATCGATAACTGTTTTAAGATTTATATTGGAGACAGGGTCTACGACAAACCACGCATTGCACTAGTTGCGATTGGTCTATATACATATATATTTTTATACGTGCTTTTAAAGAAAATTCAACTTATAAGAGTAGAACAGTTTTATATACTTATATATATATATAAGTCAGGGTTTGTTGAAACTAATTACAAAATTAATTAAATACATGTAGGATATAGTTTATAGTTTTCTTAAAAGATGAAATACCACAATCCCTTAATAATAATTAAAATTAATTATATAATAACTTACTTACACTATCATGACACTTTATGTGATATTAATTCAATTTATATGAAAGTTGATTTTTTTTACAATATTGCACTTTCTTAGAATCCGAATTCTCTTCGGTAAGAATCATGTCCTGAGATCTTTTCTTCATTCAATTAAGAACCAATAAATTATGTGATGCGAAAAAAAAAATTCTTATTGAAATTACTGTAAACTGAATTGTGGAATAAAAAACGCAATTTGAATTAAAACAAAGTTTGATTTTTCTAGAACAGAAAATGAAGTGTAAATTATATTTAGAAGAAATCCTTCGTGAATTTGTTTGTCTGTATGATTCTTCTGTACCAGGAACAAGGTTGAATACACAATCATAAGCTTACTTAGGGTAGTTTCTTTAGAATATATTTCCAGTCCTGATTCAGGAAAACTTGAGCGTTAATATTATATCATAAAGATATTGAGATAAAAAAAGTGAAACAAATCACCAGTCCCAAGTGTTTTAGCACAGTATAAACAACACAAGTATGCTTTTATATTTATATAAATATAAAAAAGTATAAATTTAACAGGTATGTTTCGGTGAATGATATAAACTATACAAGTATATTTCTGTAAATAGTATAATCTATACAAGGGTGTTTCTGTAATTAATATAAACCATCCAAGTATGTTTCTTTAAATCGTGCAAACTATACAAATATGTTTCTGTAAATAAAATAAAATATACAAATATGTATGAACAGGATGAATTATTGCAAGGGAGGATCTTCAATAGTTGCGGCACTTAAAATTCTTTTAGGCAGGGTTAAAGTTAATTAATCTATGAAACCATCCCTATTTTAAATTTACTATAGTTTTGTGTGCTAGTAGTACCATATGTGGAACATGCTTACTACCGATTCCATTTGATTCGTTTTACGACCCCCTCCTAAGCTAACCTCAAATTGAAATTCTTCAGGGCAGTATTAAGAGTAAGTTAATCTATGAGACCTTGGCCGTGGTGAAATAGAACATTTGAATGGTTTGACCTCTTGAGTCCGAAACTAAAATTATATTTCAAATCAATCAAGAGATGACGCAGTTGTAAGGAAAACGTTCCGTATTTGAAAACTCGGAGCAGTTTTATGAGCCGCTAGGTCACAGCTGAAAAATATATGTTTATTGCATTGTTTGAGAACAACAAGTGTATAAGTTTCTTTGACGTATCGCTAAATGTGTTCTGAGAAAATATGGTGAACATTACAACGCATAAACTGTCATAAGAGATTCTCTTCCCACCACCAGAAAATTATAACAACTAACAATAAATACGTTAATATGTGAGTATTACTCAACTGAACGTTTACGGTCATGTTTTCCTGACTTCTAGTACTGAACTCTGTGATTTGATTCTCCGCTTTTGTCAAGGTTGAGATAGTCCAGGATGTAGCTTTGTATCAAAAGAACAAAAACATCAATGAAACTGAATTCTGTAATTATATTTCACGTTCCATACTCTAGCATCTCATACATAATACAGTGAAATTTCAAAAAGGTAAATTTGTAAGCTGAATTTTTCTTCGTATCCATGACGTAACCTTTTGTAACAAGTTATATCAAACAAGTATGGTTTATTATTGTTACATCTCTTGGTGTTGATAAGTACGTGTGTTAATATCAATAATGTATGAATTGATCTATTTATGATCTGGTCATTTTTAAATTCTCAAGAATTATCTGACTTCTTATCATTTTTAATTAGATAAGTTTTTCTCTATTAAAAAGTTCAGTTTATACAAACTTGCTTCGTTTCCTTATACTGATTGGAATATTTTGACAAAATATTTGAATAACGAAATTAATTCAATTGGTTTATTAAAGAAAAACCCCACGTGTAGTTTTATGATATTTAGATTCATTTGTTGATACCACAGTGTACTGGATTTCAACTTTTAAACTGAAAAAAGGTTGGATACATGTGAAGACAGTGTCTAGTTTATCATGAACAGTTTTTACCAGAAACGTAATATGTTTGAAATCATTTATAAGAATCACGAGAGATGTATCAAAAAATGATATGATATATTAGTTTTAAAATAAATTAAATAAAATTATTCATCCTCAGTCTAAATCGTTTAGCTCAACTTGTATTAATAAATGTAATTAAAAGTAGAAGCCATTGATTAATTTCGTGAATCTAGACAAAATAAACATTAGTTTACAGGTGTTTTGACAAACACCATTCGAAAAGCTTGGCGGGAAATTGAACATAATTCCTTCTTTTTATTCCTTTATATGATTCGAACATTTATCACAGTGTTGTTTTACTGGGAATTCTGTTATACCAAATTTGAAATTTTTTCTGAACATTTTGTTATGAATTTTTATTTCACTTAAAATCTCCCATAATGATATTTGTTATCTTATCATCAAAAATTAACTTTATTCCAACTATCTCGCATCAGTCTACGTAGAGGACTGCCACTTCTCATACTGGAATGATACCATGCAACAAATACAACTAATTGTTTTAAGTGAGTTGTGTTGCTGTTTAACAGATAATTATCTTGTAGAATAAACTGTAGAACACTTAACACTGTCCCTATGTTTATTAGACTGCGATTTGGTAAAATACGCTGATATCAGCTGTTAATTAGTTGGTTATGATAAAAGTATTCTTCTACTATTATTATTTATATAATGTGGTGATATGGCACAATCACACTTAAGACCATAGCTGTGAGTTTCGAAACTGCTATGATGTCACTTTCTACTCTTTGGTTTTTAATTAAAGAAACCTCGTACCCTATAATTATATTTTTCTTCAGACGTGTTAGCAAACGAATATAAATCAACGCCATAAATTTATTGTAATGTTTTTCATTTTATTTCTGATACTCATGTACTTTCAAAGTCCGATGTCATGCCAAATAATCATAATGTTGTTTATATCGTCAGTTCATTCTAAAGTAAATTACAGAGTTTTATTTCTCTTCATAACAATCTGAATTATTTGATGTGAAAACTTTAACTTGTTTTCTATTTTATCACTTTATTATTATTTATTTATATATCATACTGAATCTTTCCATTGAGTTTAGGTTAGGTACAGTTACGGTATGTTATGTGAAACTTTCCTCTTCAATTTAGGTTAACCTATTTTAAGTGAAAAGATTACATTTTACTTAAATTATACATTATACTGTTCGTCCAGTAATTATATCTTATTTACTTAATGTTCTATATTTTTTTACAGAAGAGACAATTGAATATACGGTGGACTCTAGAGTAGCCCGATGTGGCTTTGTATAATAAAAAAATACCTTACACAACTGAATATAAATAAACTTTTCGAACGCTTTATTGACAGGAACTTATTTTAAAACAACTTTTTTCCAGTTGATATAGCATGTATAATTAACAACTAATGTTCTAATTAAATACGATTTTTATGCACCGTAAAGTTTCAATTAAGAACTGTTTTAAGATTATATAAACAGATCTGAAATCATTACAAATGTTTAATATACTTTACTCTCTTGTTTTCAATTCATTCATACGTGCTTCGTAAAGTATGCTCTGTTGTTCTTAGTTAGTTTCACTAATTTTACTGATTATAATGTCTTTAATATATTTAATTTATAATATGTATAATGTATGCTGTACCAAATGGCTTACGTAAATAGTATTCCACAAACTATGTTTATTGTATATAAACCGGTCTGAAAAGAAACACGTAGTCAGGAATAGATATAACATATGTATTGTGTGGTGTTAATACTATTATTATAAATTATTCTGCTTATTGAAAATTTCTAAAGAACTAAATAAAAAATATAAAGGTAAACAATGTAACAAGTCTAACACTAATGTTTCATGTGAAGTATAAATGTGTGTTATAATGTTTATTAGTTTTTCAATTTATTCACTTTTTGTAAGGATTATTAGCCTCATATCTTGGTTTAGAAATAACAAAGATCTTGTCTGATATTTTCAATATTACGGCTTGTAATAAGTAGAAATTTTATTCTCAATTAATTATATTAATCAATTTATTAATTACCAAATTCTGATCTCCATTGGTTGATTGGATTCGAATTAAGTGCATATAATAAAACTATTTGACTTTCAACAGTTTCAATAAACATAATTAAACTGGAAAATAAAATGTCATACATATTTTCTATATTGAAGTAATATTGTCACTATGGAGAAATTCTGGAATTATTATCGAAAAGTAAAAGCAAAGTGTTCGTTGTTTGGCATTGTTTTATTTAATTATTGAAAAGAAAATGATTAAAATAGGTAATAAATATCATATGTTGGAAATTGAATTTCCAAAATCGAAGAAATCTGTAAACTTATATCATGTGTTTTAAAATTTTCTTAAACCATAATTTCGTTTGGAAAAAGAAAGCTTTCCACCAAGAATTTTCTTGAATATGGCGCCATCTATTGCAAGTAACACACTATAAAAGAAGATAAAGAAATGTTGTTTTTTTCGCTGCGTTCCTGTCGAGAAATGAGATTTCAATTTAAGATCATGATAAAATCATGTCTGATAATGATTTCTGACTGTGGATGGCAGTAAAGCATTAATAGTGACTTTTCATTCATCTTATGACCAACTATTTGATTTGTTAAAATGAAAATAGGTGGGTAGATGTCTGAGTATGTAATAAAAAACTGTACTATGAAATAAAGCTTGGACTGCAGCCAACCTTACTTTATAAGCCATATAGTAACTTTGAGGATTGGCATATTAATTATAAAAATTGTTCTGTTGATATCACGTGATTGTGTGGTCGAATAATAACACTGGATATGAAGTTTTGAATAATGTTCCAAAGAGTTTTTTGCAATCTTACATAGGCCTGACATGTATGACATTTAAACAAGATATAAGTTATTTTTGTTTTGAAAACAGATTTTCCATAATCATTGATGACGAGAAAATCCACGCCTGCAGAAAAATATACATGTAAAAATTGCTGGTTTCGGTTGAGAAAATTTTTTATGTAGAGGAGCGATCAACATTTTGACCTTCCTCGGTCATCGCAGATCCACAAAGAAAAAAAGTTATCTATCTTACCGATAGATGACCACATGTTTACGGGGAATGTTTTACTAACTATAGGAATGTAGAGGGCGTGTTTAGATGTTTGAATATATAGTTTTTGACAAACACCACTCCAACATTATTAAATAAATAAAATGTGACAAAGCCACGTCTTCTATATTAGAAAAACAATTAGAAAAATGGAAACCAGATTCTAAGAATACAAAAAGTCACCTTCACACGTTTTCGAACACTGAAAAGCAAATAAACACAACATAACCGCAGAAAACACCCAAATACTAAATAATGAAACAAACATACACAAACGCAAAATTAAAGAATTGTTACTTATTCAACAACTCAAGCCCAAAATTTTGTTCATAAAGGAACATTTTTATACTTATACTCTTTGTGAACCTGACGATGACCGAAGAAGGTGGAAACGTTGTTCGCTCCCCAACATAAAAAACAAAAATTTCTCAACCCACCCCAGCCGTTTTTAAATACAGATTTTCCATACTTAAGATACGCAGACTTCGAAATTAATTTTTCTTTTTTATATGACGAGGAAATTGTAAAAAAAAAGAGGATGAAAAGAAACTCTTATTAGGTCCAATTATTATATCGTTTATCACGATGAACACTTTTTATGTTTATATTTTTTGAAGAGCAATATAAAGAAACTGAAGAAAAGAGAAGAACATTGATGAGAAACGAATATCAATCATCATTCATCTTGATAGCTTTATGCGAAATACTCGACTTTTATTCTTAAAACTACGTGTTGTGGTCTATCTTTCATTTATCAACCTAGTGTCAGGATGACATCGTGTGGCCATTCTTTCTTTATACAATCTTTAATATGTGCGTTGCTGTCCCATTCACAGATAAAGCATGAGGGCAGGTTATGTTGGGTTACGTTATGTTAGCTAAAAGTTTCATGCTTTGTTGTTTGCTTCTTTCAAAAAATATCAAACTCTGTATAACTTAGTTGTCATCCTTACAACATACAAACTATTTTAAGTATCCACAAAGTAGCCAATGAAGTTCTTTATAATTGACCTTATTAAGAAGAAGTTTGAGAATTTTGTATGAACAAAATGAGCAATAGGAACAGATACATATATGTTACTATTGTGTAGAGCTGCTTTCAGACATCTTTTGGAGGAAGCAATGGACAATCACCACTCACTCTGCTCACATATTGCAGATCCTAGTGTTGGTATTAATTGTGCAATATTAGTGCAATAAACCATTGAAACTTCATGTAAAAATAAAGTATTAACTGTTTCTCATTATTTCTGTGCCAGTAATGTGACGTCCGTGGAGAAAGTCAGCTCTTAGCCTAAAAACTATAACCCATAGTCCCTGGAGAACCTTTTGAAAAGTTCAAATCTATCACCAGATCAATTATTTCATCTTTTGTGAAAAGATGTGGTTCAAAACACTCCTTATTATAATTTCTATTGACATCAGATCCAGAATCAGATAATACTGTATCAACAGTATCTGTTGAAGTAAATACAGCTACATCAGGTCTTAGTGACAGGTCTTGTGACAAAATAAATTTTAAATAAGAAATTTCCTTTTTTTTCCGAGTATTGCAGCCTTGCATGTTTTTTAGAAATCTTGTTATGTTTTGTCATTGTTTCATTACAACAAATTTACTACAAATAAAATAGAATATATTTGGGTCATTTACATGACCTTTTGCTGCCATAACAACGAACAAATAATACTGAAAAGAAAAGAAGGATCAAAGTGCACGCACAATCAGATACTATCCAGAAAGGGCCCAACATATCCAGGTGTGTTAAGGTGCTCCACTCGTATCCTAAGGGTCGCGGGTTCGAATCCCTGTCGCACCAAACATGCTCGCTCTTTCAGCCTTGGGGGCGTTATAATGTTACTGTCAATCTCACTATTTTTTGGTAAATTGAAGTTCAATGGAAATGTGTCACTTGGATGAAAGTACATATGACACTTATCGAGAAATCTGCACTTGATGGAGAAAAATTGTTATCATTTATTGGATTCAGCCAGCAGGAATTACTGTATTACATAGGAACATTTAAATACAATAAAACTATTGCAGGTCTCTATTATTCAGTAATACTCAAGAAGTGAAACTTATTATACTGTTATAATGATAAGTTTTGGGGAGTGTGTGTGTGTGTGTGTGCTTTTCTTATAGCAAAGCCACATAGGGTTATCTGCTCAGCCCACCGAGGGGAATCAAACCCCTGATTTTAGCGTTGTAAATCCAGAGACATACCGCTGTACTAGTGGGGGGCAAGTTATGGGGAAAAATGCAGCATAAAAAGATTTTGTTTCCTTGTAATTGAGTACAATACGTTTACCCAAAAAGTCAGTTCATTATACCTTGTTTTTTATCAACTCATTATTAGTCAGTAATAAACTGAAACTACAAACTGGTTTAGTTGAATTTGCAGTTATCACACAACTTTAATGTGTCGCTTTTACTTGTGTATTTATAACGATTCCTCAATTTATAAATATAATTCTCATATGGTGATAAAAACTTGTACATTTTATTTCAGAAAGTTTATTCTAAATGATTATATAATCCACATATTTTCTAAATATGAATTACATTATGACAACAACACAATATAAAAAGTTGTTTATTCTTTTACTCTTATTTCATAAATAAAAACGTTTTCATGCACATTTTACCATCTCTCGTGTATACCTGTGGTGGGTTATACTTGCATTAGATTAATTTAACATTGACATTAATTTAGAAAAAACACAAATGTAAAAGGGAAGACGACTATAAAATATGACAAAAAGGGAAGAATAAAAAGTTACCGCTTCCAAAAATTAAACACATTAAGATTTGTAATATTCTAATTGTACGTGTTTTTATGTTTGTGTGAAACATTACCATTGTTTTAAAACATAAAAAAATCACTCTTCAAGTGTAGGCGTTGCAAACTGATATTTTTTTCCTTACAATCTCATCAGAAAGTGAATGTGGCCTGAACGTCAGAGATTAAATATTTAATTTTCTCTTTAATGATTTTAGGCCTGGAAGTATCACTAGAACGAATTTTAATTCTATCGTGTATAACGTCAAAGCTGAATAAAGAGTTACGCAATTTAGGCCTAGTAAAATCGTCAGGCAAAAATATTCCAGGGTTCAATGAAAATCTTTTTATAACTCAAAATAACATTAAACGTTAAATGGTGAAAAATATGGCAATATGAAATCATTTCCTTACAACACATAACTGGCAAAAAAAGAACAGTAAAACGGCTGAATCATCATTTTATACATCTATACAATCATTCCTTAAAACCGACTTTAGAATTTATTTCTCTTCCCCCCACAAAGTGCAGTAGTATGAATGAAAATTGTATAGTTTCAATTATTTTACCATTTTTTGGTTCCTTAGATTATTTGAATATCACATTCTACAATTTCATGGAAAAATATATTATGTCATCATTTGAAAGTTTTCATTTAATGTAATAGGAATTTCTGTGTATTTTGATGCTATGGTCAAATATGCTTCACGATAAAACCAAAGAAGTTGACAATTTGAAAAAGAAACGCTCCAGAAGATATATTACTACACGGCCAAATGTTTGACATGGAGATTTGTTAATTGTAATGATAATGGTAAAAATTTGAGGGTCAATAACAAGTCAATAAAGACGTAACATTTCTTGAAGAATATTTCTAAAAGTTTTTTTTGATAAATATTAAGAATAAATTATGAAAACTAAATAAAACAACAAATATTTATATATTATACTGCTATCTGTTGGTACAAAAATATTTTGTCTTAACAACAGTCCAAATATGATGCACATAAATCTCTTTACTATCTGTAGGTTTCACAGATTGTAAGTCCAAAAGGTAATTTCCTTTCAATTTCATCTAACGCTTTTTATCATTTACTTGTACGTATAAAGTACGATCTCAACTTTCTATCTGCAGTTACAAACAATTATTGTACTAAATTTACTAATACGTAGTCCCATTATTTCCAACTGTAAATGATAATTGTTGTTAGTTATTCTTATAGTTCTTAATCAATCTTTCCCGTGAGATCCTTACTAAATATAAGATAGCTGCTCCCTGATTTGTCATATGAAATGGCGTCATATTTTCTGAATCGTTGTCATCGAAACTAACACGACTACTTCCGTCAAAAGACTTCTCGAACGATATTAGTTCTTTTCGTAAATACTATGAATCGAACATACTGTAAAAATGGAATATCTCTGAAAATTATCCATTTATCTCCCGATAATATAAAATTTCCTTCTTTAATAAAAGAAGTCTTATTTCTTTCTGGTATAATACTCATGTTCTGTGCCGCCATGTTTCCATTCATCCAATAGATAATTATCGTGGTAAACCATCAGATGTGTGTACTACTGAAACATATGAAAACAAGTGTCTAATGATCACACACACATAAATATATGACACATACAAGAGTGTTTATACAAGTCCTATGTTGTCAACTTAATTCTCATTACCACTACACATATTAGGAGACATAATCTCTTGCAAAGGCAGCAGTACATCTCTGCTATTTGATACAAAGAAAGGACTTTGCAGAGTAGACTCATTTTCAGCACTTAAGTAATTAATGAACCAGCTCATTCCAAGTTTCTTGATATTTCTCGCAGAATTGAGAGATCACATCCACCAGAGTTCTACTGAATCATTCTACTAATACAATAGCAGCTGGATGAAAAGCAGTTGTTTCAGTTTTTTGGGCAATTAACAACTGACAAATGTCTTTTATTAACTTGGAAACAAAGTTAATATCACTATCCGTTACTAAGTACTGGGGTACACCGTGTCTAGCTACTACGTAATTTACAAATGTTTAGCAATCATCGCCGTTCTTTGATTAGGCAAACATACTGGCTCTGGACATCTACTTCACTTGTTTGTGACACTAACACGTATTTATTTCTTGTGTTTGAAGTAGATAATGGATCTAAAATGTTCATTGCCATAATCTAAAATGGAATTGATAAACTTGTAACTTATTGTAATGCAACGTTTGTAAAGTACGGTCGTGTCTTTCGTTTTTGATATTCTATACCTGAATCACAATAGTCTTAATATCATTGCGCATATTTAGTTAAAATAACCGTTTATTTATTCTGATGTATGTTTATGCAAAAGCTAAATGTGCTACAAAAGGTGTATCATGACACGTTTTCATAACCTTCGTCTTTAGATTATGTGGTACGACTATCTGTTAAGACTTTTCATTATCAATTCTTTACATAAGATATATGAGTCTTACCCGTACTCTGTATCTTTTCCCTGTAAGTTCTTTATTTTGTTCACTAATCACACAATCTAAATCCCAAATTACTTATAATTTATTCTCACTTTCGATTTTAGTTTCTCCGATTTTTTGTTAATAGAGTTTTCTGTTGTGTTTCTTCAGGTTCAGTTCTTCTTACTCTAATTCTACTTAGAACATCTGCAATAGAATGTTTTCTCCATGTTGTATGAATCACTTGAAAATCATAGTCTTGGAGTAAAAATAACCATCATGCTAACGAAGAGAAAGGGTTCTTTAATATCATTAGACGCCTTATATTACATGATCTGTGATGATAGTAATTTTCTTACCATACAGATAACAACTGAAGGTTTTTATTCCAATCACGACGGCTAAGCATTTTTGTTTTATGACCGAGTAATTTACTTCAGCTTTTCCTGACTGTCTATTGACAGTATGAAAAGTTGTATGATGTTATTTTCTGTTTTTATTTAATTGTGATAATTCTGCATTTTATTATAGCCTGAAGTATCAGCGTTTGTGATAACTTCTTTACTAACGTCTGGGTGTCTCCTAATTTCACCAAAGCTTTTTTGTCTTTTATCTGTCCAGTCAACTTCTCTTTCCTTCTGAGCTCAGTTACAGGTTTCGACAACAACTCAAAATAATGTATAAACCTTTTATAAAATACAATAAATCCTAGAAATGCATGAATATCTAACTTTTCAGTGTCACGTTTTACACCGTCTGTTGTTACCAATTGGTACAGATAATTTACTTCTTTTATCAAAAACTGACATTTGATTGGTTTAAGCTTTAAAGTTCCTTCTCGTAATCTATCAAATACACGATTTAATCTTTCTAAATTTTCCTCTATTGTCGCAGCGAACACCATAACATCATCGTAATACAGACAATATCCCATAAGACATAGGTTGTTTCCAAACTAAGATATCAAGCTAATAATGTAGAATAATCCAAATGAATCAAATTGATTGTTAGACCTACTATATTACTAACTTTATATTTTCTATATAGTTCCTTAAAGATTTTGAAGAAGTAGAAGAGTTTATAATGACAATAACACAACCAAAATACCCATATTTTATATCTGTTGATGAAGACGTGTTTCTTTTGTTGAGACCGGCTTATATACGACAAACATAATTTCCGGGACACTAGTTACGATAACCTTTTGATACAACATACATTATAAACTTATAAATAAAATATATTACAGACATTATAATCAATAAAGTTAATGAAATTAACTTTAAAAGAAGAATAGAACACACCTCACTAAGCACGCACCAATGACTCGGAAACAAGATAGTAAAGTAAATTAAACTTGAAGAGATGTTAATTGATACCATAATTTGGATAAAGAAACTTATTTAATGAAAAGATAAGCTGTTAATCATACATGCTATAACAACTGGATAAAAATGTTATAATATAAGTTCCTGTCAATAGAAAATATCGTTCGGAAAGTTTATTTACATTCAGTTCTGTTAGTGAGTTTATTATTATCGCAAACACACATCGGGCTATCTGCTGAGTTTACTGTATATTCAGTTGTCGCTACTGTGAAACACAGAACGTTAAGTTTGTTAGAAATAGGTATTGGACGCCCTGTTGAACGTGTAATTTAAGTAAAGTTGGAATTTTTCAGAAGTATAAAATAAACTCAATTTTAGAGTTTCACATGACATAACGTAACTGTACCTAACCTGTACTCAATAGCAGTGTGACAAATAAATAATAATAAAGTGATAAATAGAAAAGAAATTAAAGTTTTAAACTTAAAATAATTCACATTTTATCAAAGAGAAACAAATAACTCTGTAATTTACTTTTGGACGAACTAGCAATATAAACACCATTATGCTTATTTGTCATCAGTAAGAAAAAAAATTAAAAACATTTCTGTAAATTTTATAGCGTTGATTTGTGATTTATATTTGTTTGTCAATACATCTGTAAAACAACAAAGTCGATTATAAAGTATGCTCTTGTTTAATTAAAAAACTCATAAACAGAGAGTTACACCACAGCAGTTTCGTTACTCCCAAATATGGCCTTAAACAAGATTACATCAAAGAAGTATGGTTTATTATTGTTACATCTCTTGGTGTTGGTAAGTGCGTGTTTTATAGAAACAGTGAATGAATGGATGAATTTATAAAGTGGTTATTTTCAAATTCTTCAAATTTTTCTGATATTTTAGCATTTGAAAAGTATTTGTTTCACTAATGAACAGTTCACTTTTTACGATCTTGCTTCGTTTCTTATACCGATTAAGTTATTTTGACAAAAATATTTGAATAAGAAAATTATTCGATGTTTTTAAAGAAGATTCCACGTGTAATTTTATAATATTTAGAATCATTTCTCAATATCATACTGTACTCGATATTAACTTGTAAAGTGAATAATGGTTGGATACATGTAAACATAGTGTTTAGTTTATAATGAACAGTGTTTACCAGATATGTAATATCTTTGTAATAATTTATAAGAACTAGCAGAGATTCGGTGATGATGAAATTATGCTTGGTGGTAATACTAGTAAGTTTGATATTATACACAATATTGAGATATTGGCTCTAACGACATTTTGGAAATTAGATGGGCTGTGTAAATTCATAAAGAAAACCAGGACAGGGCCAGGAAACAACAGAAAGTTGTCTTATTTATTGGTCACTGAAGTGGTTGAATTATAGACTATTACCTATCTAATTATGATGTAGAATGATTTATGACAGCTTGATTGTTTAAGTAGATCAGTAACGAATTAGTACACGATCATAATAGAATAAGTTTCTGAACTACTTGTGGATACTGTGTATCATATTTAATAGATCGTGAGGATAGTGGAAAAAAAACACTTTAAGAAATATCATGTAACAATGAAAAAACAAGATCTGTAGCAACAACAGAAGTTTTTTTTTCCAGACACCAAGAGGAGCTCTCTTCAGAAAGAAATTATCTCTAGACTCAATGTAAGTTCTCTACAATACATCATTATATCCAACACCGGAAAGAGAACATCAACTATTTCTTGTTTTAACTCTTTGTGACTATTCTAATGCCGTTATTCTAAAGGACCAAAATCATATTAAGTAGTACAAAGTTAAATTAATATTCAGTAAAAGTGTTACTTACATTAAAAATTTAATCCATTTTTAAAGATGGATGTTGAATGTAGCTATTCATTACATAAAAAGTTAATAAAAGAAGAATTTATAAAATCTGAGTCTCGAAGTCTTTATTTTAATTGTAAAGCTTCGAGTTAGTGCCTGTGTGCTTCATTCACCCAAAGAATCCTCAATTAAATAATCTTCTGATAGGTAGCATTATTCGAAGCTTCAGCGGCTAAGCTTCAATGCAAATTTTTCACCAAAAGTAACATAATCTAAACCGAGCAGTAAAGTTTGACATAACGTAACCCAACCAAACCTGATCTCAATAGCAGTGTGATAAACAAATAAATAATTATAGAGTGACAAAAAAAAAAAGAAATTAAAGTTTTCACATAAAATATTCAGATTTCAACGAAGAGAAACAAATAACTCTGTAATTTACTTTTGGACACACTAACGATACAAATACCATTTTGATAATTTGTAATGATGTTGGACTTTAAAGTACATCAGTATCAAAAAGAAAACTAAAAACATTTCTTTAAAATATATAACCTTTATTTATAGTTTATATTCGTTTATCAATACTTCTGTAAATCTAGCCAATTATAAAGTATGGCATTTGTTTAATTAAGAAACTAATAAACAGAGAGTTACACCACATAAGTTTTGTAACTCACAAATATGGCCTGAAGTATGATTATGTCATATCAACACATTATATAAATATGTAAATTTGAAGAACACTATCAATATAACCAACTGACTTACAGCTGATACAAACGTCTTTTACCTTATCGCAATTTAATGAACATGAGGACAGTTAAAAGTAGTCTGCAGTTTATTATATAAGTTAATTATCGGTTAAACTGCAGCACAAGTCACAGCGAGAAATAGCTGTATTTCTTGCATGTTATCATCTCAGCAAAAGATATGTCAGTCCTCTCCGTAGAATGACAGAAAATAATTAGACCAAAATTAATATGTAATTTGAAGAGACCGTATTTTAGTGCGGGATATTGTTTATAAAAATAAATTGATAACATAATTCTAGGAAAGTTATTCAAGTTTAGAAAAAAAAAATATCCCAGGAAACCATCACCATAACAAATGTTCTCATCATATAACAAACAAACAGTAGGTAATATGTTGAATTTCTTACCAAGCTCCTTCAGCGAAATCTGTCAGAACACCAGTAAAATAACTTTTGTTTTGACTAGATTTACTAAATTAATCAATGGTTTGTAATTTATTTTATATTTAATATGCTCTATCTATGAATATTTCACAATAAAATCTTATACCTTTATGGGGAAAATGTTATACAATAGACGAATATTCATTGTACTAGTTTGTTTGTGTTTGTGTATGTGTAAAACACTTTGGTAGATCCAAATTTCCTCACGGTCTACAGAGTAGTCTTTTTCTTTAATGGTCATACATTTCTAAAAAACGAATTTTGATATTTATTTTTATTACAGATTTTCATTTTGTTTTTGGATAGTTCAGTCTACAATGAAGGAAGTTAAGCTAAAAACGGACAAACGAAATGGCACGAATCATCCACGATGGTTATTGTGGTCATGAAGATATGGGGAAAAATACAACAAAAAGTTGATTTGACAAAAAACCAGGATTCGGAATTGATGATGGACATGGAAATGGTGACCTTAAATTAAGAGGTAGGTATTGAAGAGGAACAGGAACATGATAGGATATTGAGTTAAAAAGGAATGACAGTCGATATTTGGCGCAGAAAACCGTAATGGCAGAAGATAATTGGTAATAACTCACATAATTTATAGTGAGTATATGAACATTCAATTACGAAACGTTTTCAGAGATTCACTTTTGTAGCAATAAAGTGAATTAATATGACCACCTGGTTAGCCGCTATACTCGTATTCTTACAATCGCTGGTTCGAGTCTCCGTCACAGACACATGCTTGACTTATCAATGGTAAAACAGTACCCCAAAAAGTCCAAAATTCTTGACTTATATAATGTTTTTTTATTGATGTGAATATTACTTTAAATCAGGTAAAGATGCATAGTCTAGTCTTTTAATAACTATCAGACCATATCATAACTGCTTTGTTACTTTTTTTGCAAGAAGATCCTATTTAACTTTACTGTTTTTATAAATTTTAAATATTTAAAGAATTTGCCGCTTTCGGATGAATTATATAAGTAATTGGTTTTCTGAGAAATTTATAATGTCTAAGAGCTTAAAATTTATACACATTATTAAACTTATCACGTATGAAATGAGAAACATAAGGGCATTAGGCTATGTTGTTTTCTTAATGCAAAGCTACACATTGGGCAATATGAACTTTGTTTATCGCAAAGAACCAACACACGATATAATCGATTAAAGTCACTAAAGTCATCGTTAAGTCTTGGGAGAAGAGAGAGGAATTTTGTATTTGCAGACCGTAAGACATCTTCAGTTTTACAAAAGGGTAAGACTGGAACATTTTAACTTCTGCTTTATAAATAGCTGTAGAGAAATATGAGATATTCATAAGTGGAATAGCGTTTGTGATATATTATTTGTTACACAAAATCACACTCGTATATGTATACGTCTGTTATATACATATTTGATGAATATTAGACTTTTATCAATAGAAAAATTATATAGATAGATAGATAAATTTATAGTGCATATTGAAACCAATTACAGCAGTAGTTAAATAATTTGTAGTTGTCTTAAAACATAAACTTCTTAAACAGATTAACAAAGACAAAGTTTCGAAGTTTCTGAAAACCGGAAGATGACCATAGAAGGTTGAAATGTTGTTCTCCACTTAATATTAGTAAAAGATTTAAAACACATACCAAAGTCTTAAGATACATTTCACTTCAAGTGCGTTTCTTGTCATCCCGAAAACCTTCCCTAATCCTATAAAATTACTTAAGTTAATTAAGTTACTTATTCATAATAACAACGAGAACTTGGTGCTTTTAACTCCACTTATATGAAACTTTATATATGTTTTTTTTTTTTTATTTTCACAGTGTCTTAGAATCCGGATTATCGCCACTTGAAATGATATTTAAAATGTTACCTTTATTCAGAAAACTGCCCGAAGGTTATACAAAGCAAGAAAAATATATACTTAAAATTACTGTAAACGTAATTTTGAAATAAAAAACTGCACTGAAACTTAGTTTGATTTTTTTCGCAATAGAAAATATAAAACAATAAATTGAATAAAGTAAGAAATAAAGTGTAATTTATTGTTAAAAGGAAACATTCGTTTATCTATCTCTCTGTGTGTTTCTCCTGAACCAGGAACACCAATTGATACAAAATCAAATGCTTTCTTAGGTTAACATCTGTAGAATATATACCGAGTGTTGACAATTCGAAAAAGAAATGCTGTAAAAAAAATATTACCACGTGATGAAATGTTTGACCCGGATATTTGTCTTGTATCTGTACTTACATTCTTGTTATCGATATTTAATCAATAAGCCAGCTGTTTACATTTCAGAAAGTTTTAAGCTTGTTTGAAATCAGTCTTTCGTAATTTTATCTCATATTGTAATGGTGTCAAGCTGTGACAGTTTTTTTTATTGAGCTCATTAATGCAATGTTTATAGTTTCAACAACTCTTTACAAACCTTGATTGCGTCAACTAGTTACAATCTAAACGCTAAAATCATTGTTGTTCTATAATTATTGTTGTTTATATACGTGTGTACTGATACTTCACTGTATCCTGTATCACACTTCTCATTGTTAACCAATATAATACGAGGCTTTTAAAATATTAAGCGAAGCCTCACTCCTAGTCGTTTAAAAAGAAAAATTATATCTGATTAATACTTACAAGCGAAACCTCAATTTTTCCATCCTTACATCTTATATTCTTCAACATTTACAATCTTCTATTATGTATATATGTATATATATATATACCATGTATTTATTATAAACTTGTTCATTGATATAGTGATTGGTAATAAACACATTCAACGATAGTACGTTATCATATAATATTCATTAGCTATATAACACTTCACCATATAATACTTAATTGTAAAAGAAACTCCAAATTAAGAAAAAAAATGATTAATATAGGTATACTTTATATTACTTACGTTTAATTAATACATCAAATTGCATGTCATTCGTAGCAATCAAGACGCGTCCTCATTCGTCTTCATTTCATTATTAGTTCTTTCCTGGTCTTCTCTTGGTCTGGAACTCATACATGAAATATCTTCAAGGAGTGGAACGTTGTAATTACTCGCGCACTGCGCTGTTTTACACGCACTTCAATTTCTCAGTTACAACTTCTTCGCTTACGTTTTCGTCTACTTGAATAACATTATCGTAATGTGGGTTTTTATCTGTCATTGATTGTTTCTCGGGTAATATTTCAAAACTTCTTTTGTTATCGTCTCTGGCTAATTAATCTTGTCCTTCTATACCTGTTCTCAAACTTTTCATTTTTAGATTCTCAAACATACATATAAATTAATTGATTCTATTAAAACTTTATATGTATGTTTAATTTACCATGAGGTAACCTAGCCAATTAATTACAAATTTAATAACAAAGTGTAGCTATTAAAAATAACTCTACATCAAAATCAGATGGGCTTTCGTTACATAAATCAACCACTTCAGTGCCCTGTGAGGAAGACAACCTTCTTTTTTTTTTTTTTGTCCAGGCCTGATTTAGTTTTATTCTTGAATTTAAACAGCTCATCTATCTTACAACATATCATTAAAGCCAGTCTTTAACGTTTTGTGTATATCACACTATTTACTAGCAAAACTACAAAAACCATAATGTTATCATTACTGAATCAGTCAACTTCCAATTATCTCAGTTATTTACTTCTCCTGTAGCACTCTACATGTTGATGAAATTCCTTGATACTTTACCCAGCTTTCGAACAGGTGAAGTTTCAGATTTCATCTTACATGTTTGACGACAGCTCAATAAGGTTTGACTCTATAATTATATTCTGAATATTTTGTAATTTTTTATACACAATAGTTCTTGCCAGTCGGGTACTCTTATATTTATCGGACTTCCTGTATATTTAGTTTTACTTCTAAGACTATAGGATAATGTAATTCGTTAGCTGTGAGCAGAACAAGTTCAAACCAATCTATGACATCAACTGTTCCTTAATTCAATTACATCAGTTCGATAATAAAACAGTTTGATATTTAATTTAATATCAATGAGGTAAGTTCATTTTTAACATATAAAATAACGAAGTTCCTTGTGTCTTAATTTTGTGAAAATAAAATTATTATATTTTTACACAGTTCAGGGTCACATACACTAATGGTACCTTCTGTACATTTCAGGATATCTTTCTCTTCCACAGTCAGAGCTAACGAACACTTTCAAAACATTTCCACCTGACTATTAAACCACGTTTTTGTGGGTTACGATAGGGAATCAAAATCCTATTTTTAATATATTTAATTCTAATAAAAACTTCTATCTTAACAAGATATCGTCAAAGGTCTCATAGTTCTTAGTTAATCCTTTCTGTAAGATCCTTACTAAACATCAGATAGCTATTACCTGATTTGTCATATGAAATGACGTCATATTTTCCAAACCACTCTCATGAAATCAGCACGACTACTTACCATAAAAGATTTCCCAATGATATTACTTCCTCTTGTGATCATATTATTAATCGAACATACTGTAAAAATGATATATCTTCGAAAAATATCTACTTATCTCCTTATAATACAAAATTTCCTTCTCCAATAAAAATCATACCCATCTTAGTTTTTGCCGGTACACTACTCTTGTTCTTTGTCGCCATGTTTCCAATCATCTGGAGATAAATGATCGAAATAAAACTACAGATATGTCTACAACTAAAATATATAAAGACAAGTGTGTTATAATCACATACATATGTATATATAACATATACAACAATGTATATACACCTCTTATATTGTCTACTTAAATCTAATTTCAACTTCCATATGGCTTAACATATTGTTAAAAGGTTTTAGCACACCACGTGTTCCTTCAATAGAGCTAACATTAACTCTATATCATTAGGTTTTGCCTTTTTATTTGCTTGTTTCTCCCTATATTCAGAAGGTTGTGTTAAATGTTTATTGGGTAACTGAAAGGTTAAATGCAATCTCTGTAATAGCTCAGTCTTGT
Source organism: Tachypleus tridentatus (assembly GCF_004210375.1). Taxonomy (NCBI): domain Eukaryota; kingdom Metazoa; phylum Arthropoda; class Merostomata; order Xiphosura; family Limulidae; genus Tachypleus; species Tachypleus tridentatus. The sequence goes on from NC_134830.1 coordinate 155,738,599, forward strand.
GATCGTAACCTACTGCATGATAAAATATTTTTGGGTTTATTCTTTCTTGTATAGGGATCAGTACATCTCTACCATGTAATGTAAATAACGAACTTTCCATAGTAGACTGATTTTCATCACTTATGTAACAGATGAACAAGCTCTTCCCCAGTTTTCTGAACTTTCTCACAGTATTGAGAAATCATACCTAGCAAAGTTCTATTGAATCTTTCTACTAATACGGTAGCAGCTGGATGAAAGCAGTTGTTTCAGATTTCTGGATACCTAACAATTGATAAATGTCTTTTACTAACTTACAAACGAAGTTACTACCTTTATCCGTCAGTAAGTACTGGGTGTCTACCTATAATGTTATTTACAAATGTTTCAGCATTTATTAACTCATCATTATTTTGTTCACTAATCTCAAATCTAAATCACAAATTATAATTATTTGGCCAAAAACTAACATGACACTAACGAAACAATTTTAATATTTAATTAGCCAGTTCTCAAAGTGAGTTTATGGGATATGAAGTAGGATTGGTAACAGTGGAAGCTTTCTTTGATAATACTGTTTATTTTAAAAGATACCATAAAATATGCCCATCTATTTGTATTTTGAGAAATGAAAGCAGTAACGGTAAGACTAATTAAATTCACTGTTGGTGCTTTACCATAATCTACAGTCAGAAATCGTCATTAGATGTCATTTTATCATAACCACAAAATAAAATCTCTGACACCTACACAAAAAAAAGTTTTTTAAACTCTTTGTGCCACACTAGATAGCACTATATTCCAGACAATGTTCGATGGGAAGTAATTATTTATCTAATGAAATCATGGTTTCAGAACATTCAAAAAACAAAACTTAAGTTTATCGATTTTCAGTTCCAACATAAAATATTACTATTGACATATATTCGTCGTTTCCTTTTCAATAATGAACTGAAACAGTGTGGTAGAACGAGCTCTTTGGCTTAACTTTACGGAAACACTTCGATATTTCCTGTATGGTTACAGTTTTGCTGCGACATCGGAAAACAGTGTGATATGTTATTGTCCAGTTCAAAAAGATTCAATAAAACTGTTAACAATCAAACAGTAATATTATATTCACCAGTTTCTGATCTAATGAACCAATAGGGCTCAGAATTTGATAAAAAATCTAGGGATTAAAATAGGAAATTGGGAAAAAGATTTATACTTATTATAAGCCGTAATAAAGACAATATGTTAAAAGATCTGTTATTTTTAAACAAGATATCAAGCTAATAATGTACAATAACTCTCATTAAAAAAAGTTTATAAAATAAAAAAACTGAAAAACATTTTAAGACATATTTATACTTTATATTAGAGAAACGTTTTAAACCTATTACATTTTAACCTTTTCGTATTTCATATTGTTCCTTAGAAATTTTCAACAAATATAACAGATTGTAATAATGGTGTTACATGCACACTATAAGCGTATAATATCTTTGCTGACTACATTTTCTTTTAAAACCAGATTTTTTACGACAAACATAAATTGCCGTATAAGATTTACAAAAACCTTTCGATAAAACATATATACATTACAAATTAAATATATTACAGACATTATAATCAATAAAAGAAGTGTAACTAACCTTATAAAAAAAAAGAACATACCATACGAAGCACGTTTCAATGACTCGGAAACAAGTTAGTAAATTAAATTAAATATTTGCATTAATTTCAGATCTGTTTACAGATTCGTAAACAGTTGTTGATGGAAGAAATTATGTGGATAGAGAAACGTATATTATGAGAACATGAGTTGTAAATCATACATACTATACCAACTGTGAAACAATTGTTATTAAATAAGTATCTGACAATAAAAATTAGCGTTCGGAAAGCTTATTTATATACTGTTGTGTTTGTGTGTTTTTATTGTAGTAAAGTCACGTCGGTTTCTCTGCTGAGTCTTCCATATATTCAGTTGTCTATACTGTGAAACATAGAATAATAAGTCACGAAGAAGTAATTATTGGACGCACCGTAGAACGTATAATTTAAATAAAATGTTTAATTTTCATCTAAATAAACTTAAATAAACTCAGTTATAAAGTTTCACATAACGTAACTGTACCTAACCTAAACTCGTTTGGAATGTGACAAAGAAATAAATAATAATAATGTATAAAATAATAAACAAATTAAAGTTTTCACATACAATAATCCAGATTATAACAAAGGAAAACAAAGAACTTTGTATTTTACTTTTGGACAAACTACCGATATAAGCACGAAATGTTTATTCAGTATGATATCGGACTTTGAATGAACATCAATATCAATAAGAAAATTAAAACATTTCCATAAAGTTGATACCGTTGATTTGTGGTTTAAATTCCTTTTATCAATACATCTGTAAGAGATAGCAAATTATAAAGTACGAATTTTGTACAATTAAAATCAGTAAATGGTAATCTGGGTTATAACAGTTTCGTAACTCAGAGCTATGTCCTTCACAATGATTGCGTCATAAACATATTATATAAATTCGTAAATTTGAAGACACTATTAACATAACGAACTAACTTACAGCTGATATCAACGTCTTTTAGCTTATTGCAGTCTAATAAAGATGAAGCCAGTGGTAAGTGTTTTATAGTTTATTTTGTAAGCTAATTATCGGTTAAACTCTATCACAGCTCACCAGAGACAAATAGTTTTATCAGGTTCTTGGTATCATTCCAGTATGAGAAGTGGCAGAATAATGTGAGATAAATAGACCAAAATTAATTCCTGAAGAGCGTGGTGGGAAATTGAACATGATACTTCTTGTTTGTTATTTCATTTGTCAAAGTGCTGGTTTGCTGGGAATTCTTCTATTCTATATAAGAGTTCCTTTCTAAGAATTACTTCATCAAATTAACCAAGAAAAAATTTTCAACTCTTTGTAAACCTGAAGATGACCTGAGAAGGTGGAAATGTTGTACTCAATTTAATCTTAGTAAATGTTTTAATACTCCAACCAAACATCTTGAGATACATTTTGACTTGAAGTTGGTTTCTCGTCATCACGAATAAACTTCCCCCAATCTTTTAAAAGTAATTAAATTTAATTAAATAACTTACTTATTACAACATCGACAATTTTGTGCTTTTTATTTAATTTATATGAAACTTTATACATCTTTTTTTTTTTAAAGCTTGTTAGGATCCGGATTATCACCAATAGAAATAATGTTCTAAAGCCTTGCCTTTATTGAATTAACAACCTTAAGGTTATAATAGTGCAATAAAAATATTTTCTTGAAATTACTGTAAACTTAATTTTGAAATAATAAAAATTTTCATAGAAATTTGGTTTGATTATTTTGACAATAAAAAACAAAGAACATTAAACTGAATAAATTGAAATAAAAATTACATTGAAATTTATTTTATTTTTTGTTATAGAAAACACAAAAGAATAAACTGAATCAAGTAAGAAATAAAGTGTAATTTATAGTTAAAAGAAAACTTTCGTTTGTGTGTCTGTCTGTGTGTTTCTCCTGTTCAAGGAACACGATTTTATACAGAATCAAATGCTGGCTCAGGTTAATTTCCGTAAAATATATTTCAAGTGTTTGCAATTCGAAAAAAGTAATGTTCCAAAAGAAATATTACTACATGGTCAAATGTTTGACTTGAAGATTTCTCTTGTATCTGTACACACATTCTTGTTATCGATATTTGCTCAATAAGCCAGCTGTTTACATTTCAGGATGTTTTAAGCTTGTTTGTAATCAATCCTTCGTAACTTTATTCCATCATGTGGTGGTGTCAACCTATCACAGTTTCTTCCTGGTTCCACTCATTAATAGTGTCCATAGTTTCAATAACCCCTTGAGTGACCTTGATATCGTCAATTAATCACAGACAAAACGCTAAAGGTGCAGCGGAAACTTTCTCAACATATTTTATAGAATCATTGTTGTTCTATAATCATCATTGTTTCATGCACGTGTGCACTGATACTTCTCTGTATCCTGTTAGCTTTCAGGGGAGATGTATTGTCTTTGTAAAAAAAACAACAACTGAAGATACACAAGCTTTCCACGACGAGAGTGTAAATTATTTAAATGGTTATAATTTCGTAAGAAAGTTAAAATTTAATACATATATTTTTATCACAGGTTTCCGTTTTCCTTTTGGATACTACGGTCTGCACTATAGGAAGTAAAGCTCAAAATGGAAATAACGATAGAAACCCGGAACATCTACGATGGTTGCGGTGATCACGGAAACAAAGGGGGAGATACGAGCGGTAATGACAGACATGGGAGTAACAGTGATCCAGGTTTTCATAAAAGTAATGGAAATAAAAAAGACAAAAGGAAAGAGTTAGAAATAGACACAACCAGAGTCTTAGACGCTACCTATTGCTTGAGAGGTGGTGGAAGCTGCAATAGCAGTTTGGGATACGAAATAGTATTGGATCGTGAGCTAACAAAGAATGTCCGTCAAAATTTGGTTGCAGGAAATCGTAAAGGCAGAGGATAATTGGTAACAGCTAATTCAGGTTACTTTAAACTATTGAGTATGTTAAACGTTTAATATATAAATTTTGCGAAATTTCACTTTTCTCGTAAGAATGATACAAAATTTAATTACCTGGCCGCTTGATTTTTAGCGTGAGGGTCGTGGGTTTAAATATTCGTCATACGAAACATGCTCACCCTTTCAGTTGTTCAGAAGTTTTTATGATAACGGTCAATCCTACGATTCATTGGTAATATAGTAGCCCAATAGTCAATTTACACTGATAAATTAGAGACTCCTAGCACAAATAATTCTCTGTGAAATTAAAAAGGAAGAAGCAAACCAATTCAGGAATACAAAATTGAAAGTAGGTAAAATGATTAAACAGTTTATAATTTTGATAGTAACTTACTGATTGACCAACATTTATCCCCAATGGCACAGCGGGAAGTCTGCATATTCACATCAACAGAAATCGGGTTTTGATCATCGTTCTGGGCACGTACAGGTTCGTACATAGTTACGAGTAGCTTCGTAAACTGAATTGTGAAATAAAAAAACTGTTGATTGAAATTAAGTTCGATTTTTTAGAATAGAAAATGATGAGTAATTTATACTTTAAAACATCTTTAGAGAATTTGTTGGTGTGTGTTTCTCATGTACCATTAACACGGTTCGATACAGAATTATATGCTTACTGGTGGGTAGTTTCTTTAGAGTATATTTCCAGTCTGAGTAGGGAAACTTTGGCGTTAATGTTATACCACAAATATATTGAGAAAATAAAACAACAGTGAAACGAATCACCAATCCCATAGGCTCTAGAATAGTATAAACTATACAAGTATGTTTCGTTAATGATAAATGCGTGTATTAACATCAACAATGCACGAATTGATCTATTTATCATCTGGTAATTTTCAACTTCTCCAAAATTATCTGATGTTTTATAATTTTCAAAAGTTCATATTTTAAAAACTTGCTTCGTTTCCTTATACTGATTAAGATATTTTGACAAAAATATTTGGATAACGAAATAAATTCAATTGATTTATTAAAGAGAGACCCACGTGTAGTTATATGATATTTAGGTTCATTTGTTGATACCACGGTGTACCAGATTTCAACATCTCAACTGAACAAAAATGGATACGTTTAAACATGGTGATAAGTTAATAATGAACAGTTTTCGCGAGTAACATAATGTTTGAAATCATTTATAAGAACTACCAGGAATGTTGGAAAAATGATATATTCGATTAGTTTAAATATAAATTAAATAAAATTATTCATCCTGTGTCTAAATTGTTCAGCTTAACTTGCATTGATAAATGTAATTACAAATCATTGATTAATTTTGTGAATATAGTCAATATAAACATTATTTGACTTGTGTTGTAACAAATATCATTGAAGGAGCTTGGCAGAAAATAAAATATATTTCTTCCTGTTTGTTGTTTTATACGACGAGAACATTTGTCACAGTGTTATTTTACTGGAAATTCCGTTATACTGAATTGAATAAAAATTTATATTTCACTAAAAATGTCTCATAATGATATTTGGTATCTTCTCATCAGAAATCAATTTTAGTTTAATTATCTGGCATTATTCTACGTGGAGAACTGCAACTTCTCATGATGAAATGATACCATGCAACAAATACAACTATTTATGTTCGGTGAGTTATATTGCAGTTTAACAGATAATTAAGTAATAGCATAAACTGTAGAACACTTCCCACTGTCCTCATGTTCATTAGATTGCAATCAGGTAAAAGTCGTTGATATCAGCTTTTAGTTAGTTGGCTATGTTTAAAGTATTCTTGAAGTTTACGTATTTAGATAATATTTAGGTTCATTTGTTGATACCACGGTGTACCAGATCTGAACATCTCAACTGAACAAAAATGGATACGTTTAAACATGGTGATAAGTTTAAAGTACTCTTAAACTTATGAGTCATATTGTTACTCATAGCTGTGAGTAACGAAAATGGGATGTAACTTTCTATCATTGGTTTTACTCAAAGAAATGTTGTACCCTATATTTAGCTTTTTCTTCAGATGTATTTGCAAGACCGATATCACACAAATAATGTTTATGGTGTTTATAACGTCAGTTCTTCCAAAAGTAAATTACAGAGTTATTTGTTTTTCTTCAATACAATCTGAACTATTTTATGTGAAAAAAAATTAGTTTGTTTTTATTTTATCAATTTATTATTATTTATTTATCTATCATTATAAAACTTTCCTTTTGTTTTTAGGTTAGATGCAGTTACGTTATGTTATGTGAGTTTGGTTTAGACTACTTTTCATTGACAGGAACTTATTTTATAACAACTTTTTTTCCCGTTGGTGTATCATGTGTGATTGACAACTCGAGTTCTCATAAAATAATAATTATTATACACGTTATAGTTTCAATTAACAGTTGTTTAAGGTTATATAAACATACCTGGAATCATTTCAAATGTTTACTACACCTTACTATCTTGTTTCCAAGTCATTCATACCTGTTTCATAAAGTTTGTTCTGTTGTTCTTTAAGGGTTAGTTTCACTAACTTATTTTTAATAATGTCTTTAATATATGTAATTTATAATATCTATAATGTATGTTGTATCAAATGGTTTACAATAATAGTATTCCGCAATCTATGTTTATCGTATATAAACCGGTCTGAAAAGAACCCGTTGTCAACAAAGTATATTTCTTGTTTACAGTGTGGTGTAAATGCTATTATTATAAACTCTTCTATCTGTTGAAAATATCGAAAAAATTATATGAAAAATATAAAGGTTAACAATGTAACAAGTCTTATGTAATGTATGAATGTGTGTTATAATGTTTATCAATTTTCATTTTTCTCACTTTGTATAAGAATTATTAGCTTCATATCTTGGTTTGGAAATTACAAAGATCTAATGTGATATTTCAATATTACGGTTGATAATAAGTAGTAATCTTAATTAGTAATTTTTAATTAATTAAGTAGTAATTCTTAATTAGCTACTTTAATCGCTGGATTAATTATAAAATTCTGATTCACATTGGATGATAAGATCAAAATTAAGAATAAAATTGTTTGACTTTTAACAGCTTCAATGGATCTTATTAAACCAGACAATAAAATGTCATATTGTTTTTTTGTATGGAAGTTGTACCGTAGCTATGCAGAAAGTCTGGAATTGTTAAGGTAAAGTAAAGCCAAAATGATCATTCTTTGACACTGTTTTTTGCTTCGTGTCTGTCCACAAATAAGACTGTATTTTAAGATCATGATAAAATCACATCTATTAATGGTTTCTGACTTTGAATAGCAATGAAGCATTAGTAGTGAATTTTAATTAATCTTACAGCCACTGGTTCGCATCCCCGTCGCGTCACACATGCTCACCCTTTCAGCTGTGCGGCATTATAATGTGACGGTGTATCCCACAATTCGTTGGTAAAAGAGTAGCCGAAGAGTTGGCGGTGGGTAGTGATGACTAGCTGCCTTCTCTATTGACTTGCACTGCTAAATCAGGGACGGCTAGCGCATATAGCCCTTGAGTAGCTTCGTGCGAAATTCAAAAAACAAAACCAACACTTTTGTGAAAACCTATGGTTCCACAGATGTTTCAGATTGAAACCACTCACTTTTATCATTTCAATTGATCTGATCTCAATAAAAAGATTCACTTACGTGCAAGTAGATATGACACTTTGTAGAAATATGGAAGTGATAGTGAAGAAATGGTTATCATTTCTGTATAACTTGATTGTCAACCTTACAACATACAAAAACTTTTAAGTTTCCACAAACTAGCCAATGATGCTGTTTGTAGTTGACCTTATTAAAAAGCAGTTCAAGATTTTCGTACAAACCAAATGAGCAATAGGAAGATGTTACTTTTGTGTAGAATACCTTTCAAAGTTGTTTTGGAAAAATCAATGAACAATCACCACTTACTCTGCTCATATACTGCAACTTCTAGCGATGGTATTAATTGTGCAATGTTAATGCAATATACTAGTGAACCTTCATGCAAAAAAAGTATAAACTGTTTCTCATTATTTCTGTACCAGTATTGTGATGTCCCTGGAGAAAGTAAGCTCTAAGTTTGAAACCTATTACCCATAATCCTTGGATAATCTTTTAATAGGTTCTAATCTATCATCAAATCAATAAGTTTATGTTTTGTGAAAAGCTGTGGTTCCCCAAACGTTTTATGTTGAAGCCACTCCCTATTATAATTTCTATTGACAATCAGAAATTTACTATAAATATAATAGAATATATTGGGTTATTTACGCGACCTGTTGCTGCCACAAAGAATAACAAATAATACTGAATAGAAAAAAGAAGTATCAAAGTGGACACAAAACGAAATACTATACAGAATTGACATGCCTGGCGCCTGTTAACAGTTTATATGCCAACGGTATGTTTCTCATGGTTTCTATAACAATCGATAAAGCTTTCACTATGCAAAAATCTAGAGTCAGTTGTTGTCAACATTTTACGCATAGCAAAATATGACCAGATCTCAATAAAACAATTGACGTATGTAAAATTACATGTGACATTTTTCTAGAAATCTGGAAGTGATGGAGAAAAATGGTTGTTATTTCTGGATTCAGCAAACAGAATTACTATATAACTTTTTAAAATTTTAAGACAAAAAACCATCTCAGTTTTCTATTATTCATTTATAATTAAGAAAGAAACTTATTATGCTATTGTAATAATAAATTATGTAAAGAAAATGCAGCCTGAAGTGATTTTGTAACCTCGGGATGAGACACAATACATGTTTACCCAATATACTAGTTCATTATACTTTGTTGTTTATCATCTTATTATAAGTCAGTTATAATCTGAAACTACAAACTAGTTTAGTTTATTTTTTTATTTATCACACAACTTCATTGTGTCGCTTTTAGTTGTGTATTTATATTGATTCCTTAATATTATTTATAGGGTTATAATATGGCGATAGAAACTTATGCATTTTGTTTCAGAAAGTTTATTTTAAATAATTATTCTATCCATATGTCGTGTGAAAGTGAATTTCATTATCACATCAGAACAATACAGAAATTAGTTTATTATTTTCACAACATATCACAAATCACAGCCTTTTTATTGTACATTTTATAATCTCTTGGGTATGCTTGTGGTGGGTCATACTTGCATTAGATTAATTTAACATTAACATTAATTTAGAATTTGTTTGTTTGTTTGTTTGTTTGTTTGTATGGCCCGGCATGGCCTAGCGCGCAAGGCGTGCGACTCGTAATCCGAGGGTCGCGGGTTCGCGCCCGCGTCGCGCTAAAACATGCTCGCCCTCCCAGCCGTGGGGGTGTATAATGTGACGGTCAATCCCACCATTCGTTGGTAAAAGAGTAGCCCAAGAGTTGGCGGTGGGTGGTGATGACTAGCTGCCTTCCCTCTAGTCTTACACTGCTAAATTAGGGACGGCTAGCACAGATAGCCCTCGAGTAGCTTTGTGCGAAATTCCCAAACAAACAAATTGTTTGTTTGTTTGTTTTGGAATTTCGCACAAAGCTACTCGAGAGCTATCTGTGCTTGCCGTCCCTAATTTAGCACATTAATTTAGAAAAACACAAATGTAAAAGGGAAGACCAATATAAAATATAACAAAAAAGTAGAATGGAAAGTTAGACCTAACAAAAATTAAACACACTGAGACTTGTAATATTCTAATCATATTTGTGTGTAAGTTTCGGTAAAACAAAGCCATCGTTTAAAATATAAAAAAAATCACTCTTGATGTGTATGCGGTGCAAACTGAGATTCTACCTTATAAACTTACCAGAAAGTATATCAGGCCTAAACGTCACAGATTAATTATTTAATTTTCCTTTGCATTAAGAGAAAATAAATATGTAGCATCACCATAAGATTTTAGGCCTAGAAGTACTATCAGAACGAATTTTATTTCAGTCGTGAAGAACGCTAAAGCTGAATAAAGAGTTAGGCGTTTCAGACCTGGTAAAATCGTTAAACTAAAATATTACAGGATTCAGTTAGTATCTTTTTATAAGTTAAAATTGCGTAAAATATATTATTCAAACGTTAAATGCTAAAAAATATGGCAATATGAAATAATTTCCTCGCTACTCACAATTGGTAAAAGAAAAGAACAAAGAAAAAGCCATCATTTTATACATCTATACAATCATTCCTTAAAACCGACTTTAAAGTTTTTTCTCCACCCCGCCCACCCTATTCACCTGTAAAATAACCAGTTCTATATATAATTGTCTTTGATGTTCTATTTTCTGGTTTAATTTACATAAATCGTCTGTCGTTGCTTTTCCGAACAAAAAATTTAAAACATTTCCACCAGCATCTATTAAACCACGTTTTTTGTGAAGTTCGATCGGAAATCGGAAAGATATCTTTAATATCCTTTAAATCTAATAACAAATATTCTATCTTAAGAAGATATCGTTTATCTTAGGTATTATAGTTGTTAATTAATATTTCCTGTAAGATTCTTGTCAAATATAAGATAGCTGTTTCTTGATTTGTCACTTTAAATTATGTCATATTATCTGAACCACTGTCATCGAAACTAACTTACGTAAAAAGATTTCTAGAATAATATTAGTTCTTTTCCTATTCAAACTATTAAACAAACGTACTGAGGAAATGGTTTGTTTTCAAGAATTATTCACTTATCTTGTGACAACATAAAATTTCCTTCTTCAATAAGAATCATGCCCGTCTTATTTTTAGTGGTTCAATACTCACTCTATGCCGCCATGTTTACACTCATCCATGAAATAATTATCGTAGTAAATCTGCAGATGTAAGAACTATCAAAACATATAAAAACAAGAGCCTCATAACGACACACGCATATCTTTATAACTATACAGCAATGTTCATACACATCCTATATTGTCTACGTAATTCTCATTACAACTAGGCATTTCTCTTAACATATTGATATAAGCTTGTTGCACACCACTAGTTTCGTCATTAGAGCAAGCATTAACTCTATTCATGTCATTTTTTATTGTAAATACAGCTACTTGTCAATTGAATTTCACTTGTCGTTTTGTAGTGGTAAACATTTCTTCAGGTTGAGTTTGCACAGGACCATTTAAGTTTACGCTCTGATCATCTTTAACACTATAAGCTTACGTCGTTGTAGATGTTATTGACGAACTGTCCTTGGGCACAGTGATGTTGACGTCACATGACCCTCTGCTTCAATCCTTCCATCACCTAATATGGTATTAACGTCATCTAACTTTTAATTATATATCTCAGCTTCACTTATCTCTTCATCATCATAAGATAAATCTAGTTTATTCGAGTAATTAAATTCGACCTCAATATTTTCTTTTTATGAGTCGTCTGGCTTTCCTCGGTCATACATACGTACTGATAGGGTTTCCTTTCTTTCAGGTTTTTAATCTATTAACATGCACCAACTGTTTTCGTTTTCGATAGATTTCTTGAATTTCAAAATAAATTCGACTTGTTTTTTTAAAAACTTTAAGAAGGCCTTTCTATAATTTTACTAGTTTCTTGCTATTTTCTATTTTATCAACATAAAAAAATAGTTTAACTGTTAATTTTATATCATTAATTTTTATCCTTATATTTACTTGGGCCCAGCTTGGCCAGTTTTTTAAGTAACTCGACAAGCAATCACACAGTGTATATAACGTACACGAGAACCTTCCATTTTACACTATGCACACAACTGGTATAGACAGGTGGGTTAAGGCGTTCGACTCGTAATCAGAGTGTCGCAGGTTAGAATCCCTGCCACACCAAAACACGCTCGCCTTTTCAGCCGTCGGGTGTCATAATGTTACGTTCAATTGCACTCTTTGTTGGTAAAAGAGTAGCCCAAGAGTTGGCGGTGGTCGGTGATAACTAGCTGCCTTCCCTCTAGTCTTACAATGGGATATTATGGACGAATAGCGCAGATAGCCCTCGAGTTGTTTGCGCGAAATTCAAAAAAACAAACATATTTCCTCGTTTCTCTCTATGTTCAGCAGCTTTTGTTAAATGTTTAATAGTTAACTCAAAAGCCAACTGCATTCTCAGTTTTGTAATCATAATTTACTGCATGATTAAATACTTTAGAGGTCATGACCCTTTCCATAGGCAGTATTACATCTCAACCATGTTGTTAAAAAAACGGACTTTCCAAAGTAGACTCATTTTCAGCACTTTGAAATAAATGAACCAGCTCTTTTCAAGTTTTCTGACCTTTCTCACAGTATCCAACAAAGTTCTTTTGAATATTTCTACTAATACGGTAGGAGCTGAATGAAAAACAGTTGTTTCAGTTTATTCTTTTTTTGGCAAATAACAACAGTGAAATTTCTTTTATTAACTTGGCAACAAAGTTACTTTCTGTATCTAACAGTAAATTCTGGAGTACAACGTGTCTAGCTACAATGTTATTTACATATGCTTTGACAACCGTTTTCGCTTTTTCATCAGACACACAAGTTATTCATTAACTCATCTTTATTTTGTTTATTAATCACATGATTTTAATCCTAAATTACTTCTAATTCACTCTCATTTTCAGTTTTTAATTTCTCATACTTTGTGAAGAAACTATAATAATATAAGTATTTGTCAATAGAATATGGCGATCGGTAAGTTTATTTATATTCAGTTGTATGTGTTCTTTTATTTTACCAAAGCCACATCGGGCTATCTGTGTGAGTCTTCCATATATTCAGTTGTCTCTACTGTGAAACATAGAACATTAAGTAATAATTATTGGAACCATCGTGGAACGTATAATTTTAGTAAAATGAGGACTTTACACATAATGTAGTCATAAATAAACTCAGTTTCACAAAACATTACGTAAGTTGAACTATCGTAAACTTAACAGGAGTATGAAAAACAAATAAATAATAATAAAATGTTAAATAGAAAAGAAATTAAATTCTTCTCATAAAATAAATCAGATATTAAGAAAGAGAAGCAAATAATTCTGTAATTAACTTTTCGACAAAGTGAAGATGTAAACACCACAATATGTATGTAAAAACGGCTCGTTTGGATTTAGAATTTTTTTTACGTAGAGGAGTAAACATCGTTTTGTGAACCTGACGATGACCGAAGAAGGTCGAAATGTTGTTCACTCCTCTGCGTAAAAAAAAAATATCAAATCAAATGAGCCGTTTTTACATATATATTTCTCTACAAGTGGGTTTTCTCGACATCACTAAACACTATAATGCTTATTTGGCATGATTTCGGACTTTAAAAGGATATCAGTACAAAAAAGAAATTAAAGCATTTTCATAACATTTACAGCGTTCATTTGTTATTTAACTTCGTTTCACAATATATCTGACGAAATAGCCGATTATGAAATATGACTTTCGCATAATTTGGCATATAACATATAAATGTAACTCACAGCTATGGCCTTCAGTATGATTTCGTCATATCACCACATTACGTAAATACGAAAAAAACTTCCTCTTTTCTTTAAAAATCATTAAAGTTAATAAAATAACTCACTTTTATAACAACATCGACAATTCTGTGATTCTAATTCAATTGATAAGAAAATTCATATACGTTTCTTTTTTCACTGCTTTTTAGGATCCGGATTATCGTCAATAGAAATGATATTCTGAAATCTCAACTTTATTCAAATAGCACCAAAACGTTATATAGTGAAGAAAAATATATTCTTGAACTTACTGTAAACTAAATATTGAAATAAAAAAGTGCATTGAAATTTAGTTTGTTTAATTTTTTGGATTCAGAAAATAGAAAAGAATAAACTGAATCAAGTAAGAAATAAGTGTAATTTATACTAAAAAGAAAACTTTCGTTTGTGTGTCTGTCTGTGTGTTTCTTCTGTTCCAGGAACATTTTTTCGATACAGATTGAAATGCTTGCTTAGGTTAGTTTATGTAGAATAGATTTCGAGTGTTGAACATTCGAAGAAGAAATGTTTTAGAAGAAATATTACTGCATGATGAAAAGTTTGACCTTGAGGTTTGTCTTTTATATGTACTCACATTCTCAATATCGATATTTGATCGACAAGCCAGCTGTTTACATTTCAGGAAGTTTTAAAGTTGTTAGTAATCAATCCTTTGTGTCTTTATCTCAAACTGCAGAGGTGTCAAGCTGTCACAGTTTCTTCTTGGCTCAGCTCATAGTTTCCACAATCACTTTGCTGATCTTGATAGCATCAACGACTTACAGACTAAACTAAACGCTAAACGAGCAGCGGAAACTTTCTCAATGTTTTATAGAAACATTGTTGTTATATTATCATCGTTGTTTTATGCACGTGTGTACTGATACTTCACTGTAACCTGTATCAAACTTCTTATTATTAAGAAAATATTACGAGGCTTTTAAAATATTTCTTTAAAAAAATTAATGTTTCTCTATTAGTGGCCTTGTCTACTACTAGGTTGTTAGGAAGTATTATTTTTGTTTCACGTTTTCTTTTATATTAACGTTCACTAGTTTATTGCAATAATATTGCTAAATGAACTAATAACACCGCTGGTAACAAAGTCTATAAACGGTATAAGTGCAATTGTACATTAATTGTTTCAAAAGAAGTATGAAAGGTGTTCTACACAATTATAACATATGTATCTGGTACAACTGGTTATTCGGTACCTTCGAAATTCTCGTGGCGTTGACAAGCAAGTTATACAAAGTTTTCATGTTTTTGTTTGAACAGGCCGGCAAAGGACGTAATAAACACTGGATAAAGAAACATTTGCTTCATAGAGTCAACTGATACCAAACTGATAAATTAACAAAAAAGAAAGACGACAACATGTAGTTTTGAAAATAAGAAACGAGTATTGTCAAAAAAATTCTAGATGAATAAAGATATATATTCATTTGTTATTAATGTTATTCTCTTTTCATCAGTTTGTTTATATTTTTCCTCAGAAATATAATAATAAAAATATTCATTGTGATAAAGGAAATAATAGATTGAAGTAAGTAAACGTTTGTTTTGTTACCGATTTGTAAACAATTTCTACGTGATAGAAAAAAAAAATGAATATTAATTTGCAAGTCTGCGTATGCTATAGAAAATCTATTTGTAAAAGCAAAATAACATGTATGGAATTTAAATTATAGGCCAAGGTAATGTTGCAAATGATCTTAGGAACAGTATTCAAAACTTCTTATGCAATGATATTATTAGGTCACACTATCACGTGACATTAACAGATCAAATTTGATAGGTAATTAACCAATTCTTTAAGTACTTTTATGGGATATGAAGTAAGATAAGCTACAGTAATAGATTTCTTTCATAATACAGCTTTTTAATTAGATACTATGACATTTAAGAACCTATTTTTATTTTAACAAATAGAAACAGCGGTTGTCAGTCTAATAAAGTTCACAATTGATGCTTTACTACATCTACAGTCAGAAACCATTATTAGAAGGGATTTTATCATAATTTTAATTTAAAATCTCATTAATCGACAGGCATAAAAATGTTTGAGTAAAACTAGATGACGCTATATTCCAGAAAATTTTGGAAAGGAAACTTACATTTATCAAATTAAATCATGGTTTCAGGTCATTCAAGAAAGTCTACTTAAGTTTACATATTTCTTCATTTTTGGCAATTCCAGTTCAAACATGAAATATTTTTATTGATCTATTTTCGTCTTTTCCATTTTAATAGTTATTTGAAACTGTATGGAGGAACAAACTAACTGGCTTTACTTTACGTAACATTTCCAGATTATCTTCATTTTTACAGTTTTATTGTGATATAGGAAAACAATATCACACTTTATTGTCGAGTTTAATAAGATAATTAATTGAGTGATTAATATAGGTAATTGAGAATAATATTTATACTTATTATGAGTCATAATGTCGACAATTTCCCATAAAATTTAGGTTGTTTCTAAACAAGATATGAAACAAATAATGTTGAATAATCATGATGAAAAAGTGAATAAAACGAAAAACTGATAAACATTATAACATAGATTTACACTTCACATGAGACATTAGTGTTAACTCTATTACATTGTAAACCGTTACATATTCTAAATAGTTTTTTAAAGATTTGAACAAGAAGAAGTGTTCATCATAATAGTATTACAACCACACTCTATTCATGTTTCCATATAGACAGTCCTATATACGACAAACATAGTTTGCGGAATGCTATTTAAGTTAGCCATTGGATACAACATACGTTATTCATATAATAAATTAAATATATTACAGACATTATAATTAATAAAGTCACTGAAAGTAACCTTAAAAAAATTGAAACATATATTAGAAGCACGCACCTTTGCTCAGAAACATTACAGCAAAGTATATCAAACACTTGAATCGATTTGAGATCTATTTATACATTCTTCAAGAGCTGTTAATTGAAATAACAAATTGCGTAAAGGAACTTAGTAAATGAGTACATGAGTTGTTAAGCATACATAGAGTGCCAAAAAAGAAAACATTGTTGCGATACAAGTACCTGTTTGTAGAAAATAGCGTTCGGTATGTTTATTTATATTCAGTTGAATGTGAGTTTTCACGATGGCAAAGCCACATCGATCAATCTGCTGAGTCCACCGTTGGTTCAGTTGTCTTTATTGTGAAATATAAAACATTAAGTAAATAAGAAATAATTATTGGACACACCTTAAAGCTTGTTTTGTCTGCAAGGGTAACTAACGTGGGTCTTAATTTAAGTTTCTTATATAGTAGTACAATATCTCTGAACTTTCTGTACTGGAATAAAATGTATCTGAATATTCTTTACTGGTACAAAATTCAACTGTTTCTGAACTGCGGCGTACGATATCTAAACGGACTATAGCGGCATATAATATGACTGGACATTAATTTTCATACTGGGATAAAAATGTATCGGAAATTCTATTCTATGATACAATTTCTCCGAACGTTTTTTAGTGTGAAAAGCAAATGTATCGTTCTAAACTGTAACAGAAAACGCTATAATTCAAAGATAGTTCCTCTTAAAGAGCAAGCAAAGAGCAACAATATTTAACTGGAACATTTATTACATAAAACCGTACTTGTAAAAAACGTGAAATAATTTTCTAAAACACTTGTGAAGTAACGAAACATTTGCAATTAACATATGGTAATTTACTAAAACACTTTTGAAATAAACATGTTTTGCTTTTATATCTGATGAAACAAAATTATGTTTGTTATTGTTATCAAATACTTGCCTTGATTTTGGAAAATTCTTCGTAATTATGATTTTCTGTCTTATTTCTACTACACTTTTTTCTTGACGTATCGTTTGAATTCCAGGAACTTTGCCAATACCGCATGTAAGTGCTGGTTGTTTACTTCGGCTGTATTTTCATAACTTTTTACTCAGTTTAGGATATAAGTAAGTCTGTTTGTTTTCGAATTTCGCGCAAAGCTATCTGGGCTATCTGCACTAGCTGTCCCTAATTTTGCTGTGTAAGACTGGAGGGAAGGCAGCTAGTCATCACCACCCACCGCCAACTCTTGGGCGACTCTTTTATAAACCAATAGTTGGATTGACCGCAGATTATAGCGCCCCATGGCAGAAAGAATGAGTATGTTTCGTGCGATCAAAATTCGAACCCGCGACCCTCTGATTACGAGACGAACGCTTCAATCCACCTAGCCATGCCGAGCGTCCTAAGTACGTATATTATCACAATCCAGTATGTTTCACAGCGCGTTTTAACAAGTGGATGTGGATAATTAAAAAAAGATCAATACGTTTCCAGTCAAAAATGTCACAACTAAACCAGAAAACCTGCTATAAATGTAGATAAAATCTCAAATAGACCCAACTGAACGTGCATTCTCCACAATTTATTGAAGACAGCTAGAGTTGGATGTGTTATCATTGACGTGATTTCATATTTCAGTTTTTCAGAGAAGTATTACGAATTTGCAGTTGAAATACACATATAACGGGGTTCTTTGTTCTAATACTATTCTTTAACGCGCACTTTAAACAAAGCCACATAAAAAACAAAGTGACAAATTTATTTTAAAATATCTATATCATATGTTTTTTTCAGCTGCAGCACAGCGGCTTATGAAACGGCTCAAAGTTATTATTATTTTATAAATATTTTAAGTACGAACTTCTAACTCATATCTTCATCACCTCTTGATCGATTTGAGAGCTATTTTCGATTGATATATTCGATCGTACCAAAAGTATTATAGATTAATTGAGTGTAAACATGCCTAGAGTAATTTTAATTGAAGGTAGGTTGATAGGAATCCTTTATAATAATAAAATTCTATCAAATATACCCACTTCTTACCGCTGGAATTAGTAGTGTAAGAAAATATAGGTAGTAAAAAGGACACAAAAAATGGTCTCGTAGATTAATTTACTCAAATTCTACTTAACAGATTTTGAAGTGCCCTTGGTTATTTAGGTTTTCGTCTTGTTTTATCAAATAATGCTTTTGATAGTAAAGAATGTGTTTTTAGTTATGTCTTACTGGAACTATCAGAGTTAACATCTCAACTGCTTGTTTTGTTTTTGTTTTTGAATTTCACGCACAGCTAACCGAGGGCTATCTTCGCCTACCCGTCCCTAATTTAGCTGTGTAAGACAAGAGGGAAGGTAGCTAGTCATCACTACGCTCCGCCAACTCTTGGGTTACTCTTTTATCAACGAATAGTGGGATTGACCGTCACTTTTAACGCTCCCACGGCTGAAAGGGCGAACATGTTTGGTGCGACCAGGATTCCAACCTGCGGCACTAAGTTTACGAGTCGAACGCCGGGTACTTTTAGCGAGTGTGAGCTAAGAGATAAGCGAGTTTTCTGCAAACTCTTGAGTTTATATGAATAGTGTAGGAAAAACTTATAACGCTTTCCCTGCGACAAATACCTTCACTTATCTGGGCAAAGATAAATTACTATACTCACTTGGACAAAAATAATTACCCATACTGTAAGAAACAGCACCAGTTGAATGAGAAGAAAAAAGAAATGGGTCCAACTTGGTTGACGAAAGTGCGGGTGTCCAAGCTAAAAGCGATGATGACCACTGCAGCGTGAAATACAACCATGTCTCTGGAAAACGAAGAAACATCCACAAGGAGTGGCCTGAAAAACAAAGAAAGTGGTATACTTCGCTTGGTAGCCAAAAACTAGAATTAATTTAGAATTTAGAATAAAACTCTCCGTTACTGGTACTTTGTAATGTTGGAAAAGCAAAATTAACATATCTGGAATGTGATAAAGAAAACAATAAAAATAGCATAAGAGAAAAACGAAAACCAGAAAGAAAAATAGTTACGTAATTCAAGTGAAAATTCTGAAAACGAAGATGAAGGACAAGAAACTTCTTATACTGAGGTAGTGATAGCTCCTTCCTACACAACGAATAATACGAATGATGTTACTAACTTAAACAAAGCCTTGGATGTACAACGCAAAATTAATGAAGAAGAAAAAATCTAGAACAAAGCGATGAACAAACAAATGAAAACCAAGAGTTTACTCTTGTAGTGTCGAAAAGAAAAGTAGAAATTCATTACAAAATGAAACTACACAATCAAAAAATAAACCACTTAGAGCGAAACACCCAACTTTTTTATCATTATTGAAGGCGTCCTTGGCACATATATTCAACCCCAACTTGCAGGAGAAATTAGCAGATGTGATCCAGTTGTTGAAACCGCTAGCGTCACGCGTTTACCTTGGAGAGATGTCCTTGTTCGTGGTCAAGGAGCCTCTGACGTAAATAAACTACTTAAAAATGGCTCAAGAACGCCTTCGCGTTTGGGAACATGAATATGTATTTACCAGGAACTAATCCACAGCCTAGGAAGAGTAATCCGTAGGGTGTACCACTCCATAACAAAACAGGATATTGAGCAAGCATTAAATAAACTAAATATACCATACCCTCAAAGTGAAGTGAATTATCTCCAAGGTCACTAAGAAACAAACAAATTTAGAAAGAGTTGACATGGGACAACATTACAACATCTTGGAACTGATAAACAATGGTATCATTTTGTGGTACCAAAAATTCCAAGTTGAACAGCTAAAAACTCCAGCAGTAGAAATTACACAGTGTTATAATTGCCATCAATATGAACACGTTTCAGCGGCATGTCAGGCAACACCAAGGTGTTGCGGATGTGGCGGTGAACACCACATATCTGCATGTAAAAAAGATCAAGCTGAACTAAACTGTTGTAACTCTGGGGAAACACAAACAGTAAATTACAAAGGATGCGACAAATAAAAAGATAAAATAACGCATTTATGATATAAAAACAATAAAACAAACACAAGATAACACACCTAACACAATAACACAATAAACACACACAACTATAGGTCCGTTTACATATGCACAAATGTTGAAAGAAAATACTACACAAACAAAACCACCAATAAAGAAACAACAAACTTCAACCAAAACAATGAGCAATTTACAAGAACTTAACAAAATCACAGATACAACAAACAACCAAAAAATTACCAATCTTACAGTGAAAGTAAACACAAACGATGAAACAAGTCTAATAGTAAATTTAATTAAAAACATTGTTACATAGTTTACTACAGAATTTACAAAACCAACCCAATTGAAACATAACATAGACCTATTCATAGACAAAGCTAAAAAACACATAACACCACATATACCGCAACTAGTCAGAAAAATCATAGGACACATGCTAAAATTTTAATTACACAGTTCTAATCATCAACATCCAAGATGCACTTCCAAGAAACATGAGTGGAAGACTTAATACAAGATATTAACCCTGATATTCTTATAATAAGTGTAAAACAAATTTATCCTCAGAATAGATTCAAAATATGTAACTATACGTCAATAAGAAGAGAGAGAAGAAATAATCAAGACACGAACAAAAGAATTATGTTATTATATAAAAAACACCTTAACGATATTACACCTATCCTTACAACCATAAAATTATATATAATTAATTTTTTAACCTGTATTTACAAAACTATGTTGATCTAAATATACGTTACATATGCGAAGTTAATCAATAAAAGCGCTTAAACTTGACGAAAATGTTTGCACATGCTTACGTAAAACGTAACGTAAAATATCGGTCTTACATTTTTAATATACAGCTTCACCTACGAATAAACGTGGACCGTTATTAGTTTTTCGTTATTAGGATTAATGACAGCTGATTTAGAGCAAGAAACCCATATGATACAAAAATATGTGTCAGGCCAAGCGAACAAGATTAGATGTTTCTAGATCAAGTTTTCAAAATAATCACAGGAGTGGACGGTTGTTAATGATTATTCATTGTAAATTTTTCTGAAAGGTTTTAGTATATTTTAGAAAATTATCCTAATCAAGAAAGTTTAGCATCAGTAATTGCTATATTAAGTATTTAGCATAGATGGTAATGTTTGATAGAGTTATGACAATTTCATAGTATTAATGACAAGAATCTGGCAGTCGACATTCCATAGCGTTACTATAAATAAGCTATTAACACTGTTTGGAGAAGAAAACGTATTCCTAAAGCACTGTTCTGAATAAAATGGTTGTGATCTTATAAATTTCTTATTTCGTGGTATTTATTAACGTGTATTAATAAAAAGTCTATTCAAAGCAACATTAATTGTGAAAGTGAGTTTACGGGATATGAAGCTGGCTTGGTGACATTCGAATCTTTCTTTGATAATACAGTTTTGTTAGAAGATACCATGACATCTGGCCATCTATTTTTATTTTAAGAAATGAAAGAAGTGGCGGTGAGACTAATTATATTCACTCTTGGTGCTTTACTATCAACTACAGTCATAAATCTTTATTAAAAGGGATTTTATCATAATCTTAAATCAAAATCTCCTCCGCTCACGGGTATATGAACAAAAATAAACATTTTTCTTTCCTTTTATACTGTTTGAGTCACACTATGTTCCAGAAAATCGTTGAAATGAAATATTTACTTATCAAATGAAATCATGGTTTCAGACCATTTGCAAAAGAAACTTAACTTTACAGATTTTTCAATTTTTGTCAATTCCAGTCAAAACATAAAATACATCTATTAACATATTTTCATCGTTTCCTTTACAATAATGTACTGAAACAGTGTTGTATAACAGGGTTTTTGGCTTTAATTTACGGTAACACTTGAATATATTTTCTGCAT